>NC_136265.1:22695185-22800185 GCF_964187855.1 Myxine glutinosa
GATGCCGCCCTCGCCCTCAGGCTCACACCGGAAGAGCCGCAGCCGGGTCTTCGGTCTGGGTGCCAGCATCACCAATGCGGATGGCATCATTACTGGTGCCAAACTGCCAAGTGGTCATCAGATCTTGCGGTGCATGCTGTACAATTGTGATGCGCAACTGCATGCCAAGCGACCCGGTTTGACTGGAGCAATGTCACGGTTCATGGCAGCCAAGGTCGTCCTGGAGCAGGTGCGGCCATTTTACGCCAAGGCCAATATCCCAATGATGAGCAACCGGGCTGCGTGCAACAAGATGGTGGCGCTTGTTGACGACAACAACAAGCTGCGGCGCATTCCACAGGCCAGGCGCTCCAGTAAGGCTACAGCCCGACAGGTAGATGCAATGGTGCGCAAGTTAGATGCCACATTCCCACTTTGGTCTCCGAACACGGAGCAGCAGATCCGCAATCCAGAGGACATTGCTTTCCTGGCCAGCATGAAGGGAGACAGAGTGGCCACATTTGGCGCATTCGATGCCAAGCTGCAATCCAAGGTCAAGCGGCGACAGAATCGTGAAGCTGGGGCAGCAGCCCGGCAGGCACGCTTTACCAAGGAGCAGCAGGAAATGAGTATGACGTCCAACATGGTGATGTTGGAGAGTGAAAGTGATGAGGTTAGCGATACAAAAGAAATGGCCACTATACCAGCTGAGGACACACCATCCTGCAAACATAAAAAGACTGGCACCACAGCCTTCGTTCCACCCGACATCCTCAGTCGGCCGAGTCTCGTGTCACTGGCTACACGGTTGAAGATCACACCAATGCAGCAGGCTGCCTTCACGCGTGCCATGATCACAGAGTCGGGCGGTAATTGTGAAAATGTTTCAGCATCCTATGCAACAGCAGACCGATCACGCCGCCAAGTGCTGGAGGCTGTCAATAAAGAACACCAAAAGCAGTGGACACCATCTCCTATGTGCACCCTGCACTGGGACAGCAAGTTGACACCGACGCTCACCAATGTGCGCCAGTTGGAGGAGCGTTTGACTGTGGTAGTTGGTGATGCGGAGCAGCTCAAACTGCTTGGTGTGCCAGCATATTCAAAGGGTAAAGACGAGGCGTGTGGAGATATCATCGCCCGGCTGACATGCAAGCTACTGCAGGACTGGTGCTGTGCCGACCAGGTTGTCAACATGGCATTTGACACCACTGCATCTAACACAGGCCATCTCACAGCAGCCTGCATTGCCATCCAGCTCCGCCTTGGTAGACCACTGCTCTGGTCCGGGTGCCGACATCACATTGGTGAGGTGCTCCTCAGCCACATTTTCACTGGCCTCAAGGTGGAGACCTCACGCTCACCCGAGGTTACCTTGTTTAGGCATCTGCAGGACAACTGGGACTTGCTGCCGCACAAATACAGTGGCCCTTTGTCCCGCTACATTATTGCCAACACCGAACCACCGTTCCTGGGCAGGTTACGTGATGAACTCACCGTGTGTGCTGCAGCAGTGATGGACTACAAGCGAGGCGACTATCACGTGTTTGTGCAGCTGTGTCTTGTCTATCTGGGTGCAGATGATGCAGCACAGACTCCAGTAAACTTCCAAAGGCCGGGAGCGCTGCACAAGGCACGTTGGATGGCTAAGCTCCTCTACACACTCAAGCTGGCTTTGCTGGAGCAGCATATCGCCTTGCTTCCCCAGGGCACCATCACCACACGGCAGCAGGTGCCGAAGATTCGGGCGTTTGCCAACTTCATTACGCACATTTACGCAACATGGTGGCTGACCTGTGACACAGCCGTAGATGCCCCATGGAATGACCTCAAACTCTACCACAACCTGTACGCTTACAAGTCTGTTGACGAGGGCATTGCAACATCAGCCATGAAAGCACTGGAGAGGCACCTCTGGTACCTGACTGGTGAGATGCTTCCCCTGGCAGTCTTCAGCACCAAGGTGCCAGCTGATGAGCAGCGTGCACTTGCGGATGCCATCTTGGATCACAAGCCAGATCTTCCTATGCGAGCCCCACAGCAGCGCTTTGGCACTGGTTTCGGCAAGCCAAAGTTCCCAGTCCTCTCGCCGACCACCAGGTTGGCCGACCTTGCCAACCCAGACTGCTGGTTCGGTATGCACCAGCTGCACATCGATCCAGCATTTCCCTCACTCAATGTAGAGGAGTGGGCTACAAGTGCATCATTCCAGGCAGGTGTGGTGAATGTGCGTGCCCATCAACGTTGTGAAAGACTGTGCCGAGCGTGGGGTCAAACTCACATCAGACTTTGTGGCAGCAGCCAAGAGTGAGCAACATCTGCAGAATGTGCTGCAAGCAGTTGAGCATGACCGCTCTGAGCAGCCCAATCTTCGCCGCTGCAAGCACCAGCGGAATACAGTGAAGGACTAGGACTCAATTTTCAAACATTTTTCAGTGATGTTCAATGAAAATGTCAATGTTTATTTTTAAATAAACACATCTTTCTCTTTCCAATAACATCTTCTCAAAAAGTATTTGTTTTATTTTTTTAGAAATTGATGTCATATTAATAGGAAATGGGAGTTCTAAAAGCACCGAAAATTGAAATTTTACCAAACTTTGACATGCTGCGTTGCACCTCTAAATCTGAAAGAATTTTCCCCAAACTTTGCAAAGATTATTTGTATAGACATTGGAACAAAATTCCAAAAAAAACAGATTGATATTTTGACATTAAATTTTTTGCATTGCATTTTGATGCACAGTTTCTGGCAGGGTGTATCAGTTGACACCCTCAACACCAATCCCCACACAGAAAGCAGTTTTGACTTGCAGGCAATAAGAAGCAGCTCATCAAACTGATATGCGAGGACTTGCAAAGAGATGAAGACTTTGTTCAGAACCATACATAGGAGCACACACTTTTGATAACAGGACAGGAGGAAACTATCGAGATTAGCAAGGGCATTGTCATAGAAAGACGAGATCTATATACCAGTCATGAGGAAGCTGACAATATTATAGTGCAGCAGGCATTTATGGCAGCTTCAGAGGGGGCATCCGGTGTAGCTGTGGTGGCTGATGATAGATGTGTGGGCCCTTCTGCTGCACCACTATCTAGAGCAGAATCTTGATATCCCAATTATAATGCAATCTCCTATACAGTACATGGAAGAAGTGTCATAGACATCAAGGCAACCGCTGCCCAATATGCAGACCTCATTCCAAACCTGCTTGCAGGACACTCCTTATGGGCAATTCCATAATTAGGAGGACATGACCCCAAAATTTCAAATCGTCTTTTTCATGCATTTTTTGGTTGTATATGACTAAAGACACTTCAAAGTTTCTGGAAAAAAACATTTATCTTGCTGTGTCTTTGGTATAAGTGGGTGAAAATAGCGAATTTATATTGGTGATGTTTTCCTGTGTAATTTCTAATGTAAGATAAGAAAAAGTTAATTAAGCCATTATAAGCATGAAAATAACTATATCCACACAAACTTATCAAATTTATTTAGTGAGTACAATGCTCTCATAGATTTATCATACAAAATTTAGGATCAAAATTGATTTAGCCAACAGATTGTGAAATTCAAAACCCTTGGTAAGCCATGTAACGTTACTAACCAAAACATGAATTTCTTTTTCTACAGAGAAAATGCAATGGCTATGAATTGTCATATTTCAAATTTTCCTCTTCTATGCAATGCTATATTAAAATTTAGGAACAAGTATTACAAATATTCTATGATGTGTAAAATATAAGCAGTCAAAATAAGCAGTCAAAAAAATATAAGCAGTCAGCAGGAAGAAGGGACGTAGTCACTATTTGGAATGCAGATGGAAAGAAGAAAATGCAAGCTAGACACCTCACTGCTTCAATACAAGAGACATATGCCTTGTTTTGTGAAGAACACCCTGAATTACAAGTGGGAAAGTCCAAGTTTGCAGAGTGTCACCCTAAGCATGTTCTGCTCAGTCAAAAATTACCGCATAATGGTCTGTCTCTGCTGCAGGTATCACGACAATGCCATCAATGCTTTTAATGCACGACACAAGGCTCGTCCAGAATTAGATGCTTATACCCATGATCTTCCAGCTTCCTTCCTCTGCAAGCAACCATCAAGAAAGTGCTGGATGAATGAATAGTGCAGAATGCCAAGATGCAGCAGGATTCAGCAAATCCTACTCTTTTGAGGGATCCCTCAACACCCCTTGCTCATGGCTTCAGTGGGAGACGGATAATGATGGAAGGATGATGAAGATTCTGGAGGGAACTGTAGGGGAGCTAGCAGAGCACATCACTGCCATCTCACCTCAGTTCCTGCAGCACTGCTATGTAAAACGTGAGCAAGCAACAGCATACAATGCTCAGAGGGAAAAGGCTGGTTCTGAATCACATGACATCCACAGTGTGCTCCTCCAGGTGGATTTCTCTGAAAATGTCACGTGCGTTGCTCAAGATGAAGTCCAGAGCACGCATTGGAATCAGCGCCAAGTCTCCCTCTTCACAGCAGCACTCTGGCACTCTGGATCTCCACATTCTCATATCCTGGCATCAGATGACCTCACACACTCCAAGGATACCATCATAGCCTACCTGGACGTGCTGCTAGGTTATCTACCAGACAAGGTAACATCCGCTTCTATCTGGTCAGATAGCCCAGTGTCAAAATTTAAGAACCGGTTTGTGGCAGCAGCACTAGGTACTCTTCAAGAGGCTCACAAGATTCACATCGAGTGGAACATTTTTTCGACCTCCCACGGAAAAGGCCCAGTTGATGGGATTGGTGGGTCAGCCAAGTGCTTTGTCATGCAGAAAGTTCTTAATCGCCAAAACATCATCACAAACGCAGGCAGCTTCGTTACCGCGGCAAGCACCATGGAGAATGTGTGTGTCACTGAGGTTAACTCAACGGAGATTACTAGGAGGAATGAAAGGCTGAACTTGAAGGGTGTTTTCGGGTCAGACCAAGCCCATCACTGCCATCGCCAAGATGCATTTCCTGAAGGTGGTGAATGATGAAGTGATGTCTCACGTTCTGACAAAAGACAACACTAACAGGGCTGACGAGGATGATGTTGTAACCCAAAGCAGTGATGAGTCTATTGTAGTGGGAGACTGGTACAGAGTAGAATATGAGGGCAAGCAATTTCCCGGAGAAGTTGCTGCCGTGTGCGAGGGTGAGTTTCAGGTGTCAGTAATGGAGCGAGTGGGAAAGTACTGGAAATGGCCGACACAAAAGGATGCCATTTTCTACATGGAGAACAAGATGATTTCTAAATTGGATGCTCCAGAAGTTGTCAATAACCGTGGACAATTCAAATTTTCTGTTCAGATTTGAACGTTATCAAGGATCAACGCATTAGACTGCAACTGACTGTTCAAGTTTTTCTTTTTTTTCTTTATCACTGGGAAAAAAGACATTTCCCTTAAAAGAATGCAAAATAACTGCAATGACATTTTTATGACGATGTAATTAGACTGCATCATTCAGGATATGACATGACTTTAAGAACATGAATTTGTATCATATATGTGTACAAAATATCATTAATGTATTTCCGACAAGAAAGAAGAAGGATTAAGATTTCTTTTTAGATCTCTCTGAAGAGTTTCGTAGTAAAAAGAGGATATTCTTTGATTAAAAAAAAAAGGAAATTGAAACAAAGACCGAAATACTTTTTAAATTTTCATAAAGTTTTAAATTGTAACATGTATTGGATGTACAAGTATGTACAAGTCAACAAACATTGTTTTGTATTATGGAATTAATCTCTGCTCAATATTTGTCTGTTATAATAACATAAATTCCATTTAAATGCTTTCAATTAAATAGTTACTTGGTGGAAATACATTGTCATCTATGTTGACATGCATTATAAAGCTACCCATTGGGAAAGGGTAAACTTCGGAATGTAGCGGATAAAATATGTTGTAAATATGTTTTGAATGTTGCAAGTTGTGAGTTCAGAGTTTAAATAAGAGTTATATGGATAACTATGTTAATTTACATGTAATTCCTAAGTGTATCTTGTGATTTTAAGGAAGGGGGAGGGTCAAACACGATGTTTTGTTTGGTGTAGATTTGAAAAGAATCGGCCCAGAGAGAAAAAAAGTTATGGACACCAGAAATATCAACGAATCCGGTCTTGCAGAGTACTTTTAAAGGGTCGTGGGAGACTACTTAATCTTGTTGGATTGCCCTAAGAATTTTACTGCGCTATCTTTTCATCAAGCCACCTCGAATGAGAGGGTGTGTGATGTAAAATTTTTCGGGCCACCCGAATATATTTTCACGATATACGAGGGTTGCCCAAAACGTTTTGCAACACTATTTTTTTTAATGCTAGTAATTTATTTTAGAATTATTTGAACATACTCATTGGATAATATAACTAGATATTGTGGGGGATACCCCATAGAGGCTGGGTTGGTCATAATTCAGTCATGTTACCAATGGGATTATTGACGGTATGGGTGTTGCGTGCGCTCGGTTATTGGAGCCACGCCCCTGTAAGAGGATCGGGCGGAAGTGACGGGGTTTTTTTTTATGGAGACGAGTTCCGGTTTGTGGAAAAGGTTTTTTGGAATAAAGGAGCCTTGAGCTATTCAAGAAGTTTCAGCCTTTTGTTGCCTGTAACTCCGACATCGGAAACGTCCAAGATCATGTCGGGTCACCAGAGCTTTTAACGAACATGGCGACAAGAGCAGTTTCGCTCAAACTGCCGGAGTTTTGGGAAGGACAGGCTACCGTTTGGGTCTCACAAGCCGAGAACCAATTCGCCATTCGGAGCATTTCCGCTTACGATACTAAATATTATTACGTCGTGTCTGCGCTCAGCAGCTCCACCGTGACCAGGGTGGTGAGCCTTCTCAAGGATCCTCCGGAGGGCGGCAAGTACGAGACGCTAAAGGCACTGCTACTTGATACCTTCGAGCTCACTGAGGCTGAGTAGGCATAGGAAATCACCGCTGTCCAGATCCTGGGGTATCCCCATGACACCAGAACTTTGTGCGTGCCCTGCATACCTGGTGCCTCGTGTGGAACCGCAACCTCGGGGGCCCCGTGTGACACCTCGGCAACAATGGGGGCCCCGTGTGACACCTCAGCAGCCTTGGGGGCCCCGTATGAAACGTCAGCAGCCTTGGGGGCCCCGTGCTGAATCACAGCAGCCTTTGGGGGGCCCCGTGTGACACCTCAGCAGCCTTGGGAGCCCCGTGTGACACCTCAGCAGCCTTGGGGGCCCCGTGTGACACCTCAGCAGCCTTGGGGGCCCCGTGTGACACCTCAGCAGCCTTGGGGGCCCTGTGCTGCATCCCAGCAGCCTTGGGGGCCCCGTGCTGCATCCCAGCAGCCTTGGGGGCCCCGTGCGGCATCTCAGCAGCCTTGGAGGCCCCGTGCGGCACACCAGCATCATTGAATGCCAAGTGCAGCACTGCCTCTTTGAAGGTTATATGTGACAGCTAGAGATGAAACCAGCAAGAGCCATTACTACACATGACAAGGTATCCTTTCTTCCTTGAACATCTCACAAACGTTTTGATCATGGACTCAAGCATCTTCTCTCATCGAGAATACATCTATTTATGAGCTTATTCATTCCTCATTGCTTGTTTGTCAAGTGGTTATCATTTACTTTGTTTCTGATTCGTGATACATTCATATTTGTTAGATACAAATAATTGAAATGGTATTCTTTTGCGGAAATCAATGCGCATCTTTACGTGTCTCGATCACATTTTTATCCATAATTATTTTCTATATTATAGATCGGAGGTTTCACAGCTGTGGGAATTATTTGACGTGTGGGATTTCTTTGATTAATGTCTTGTATTATGTGGTGTGTTGTGTCAGTGGCATTGCAGCGTCAGTTGTGGAAAGAAAAGATTTGTTGAAATGGAGAATGTATTTATGTTTTCTGTTTTTGCAAACCTCCATATTAAGTTGTGGATGAAAGAAAACTCTTCTTTTTCAGGGAATCAAATATGCTTCAATCCAGTGATTCTCAACAGGTGGGTCTGAACCACTCCCCACCACATACTCCACAAAAGAAGAAGAAGAAAACTCTTTGGAAGAGTTTGAAGTAAATAATTTTCTTTCCCTCCTCTTCGCTTTTCACGCCTCAGCCCAAATTGGGCTAAGGGGTATTGTCGTCCGGGCGTCCGTCAACTTTTGGTTTTCGTCAATTTCAAGGAGAACGGCTTGTCCGATTAAATCCATTTTTGCAGTGTGTGTTGGGGTTGAATAGAGGAAGGACCCTTTCCAAAATGGGCGCGCTGCGATTTTCAATATGTCCGCCACGGCAACCATCTTGAAATTGGTTTCCGTCAATTTCGAGCAGAATGGCTTGTCCGATTAAATTCATTTTTGCAGTGCGTGTTGGGGTTGAATAGAGGAATAGCCCGGTTGCCAAATCCAATTTTTTGGCTGAACCTGGAAATTTTATGCAAAGTTTTTTTTTTGATTGATTTTGGTAGCCTAGGGTCTACTCTTTCAGAATCTGCCGGGTGCACTCCGTTCACCCTTGAGCGTTTTGAGAAATTCAAGATGGCGTCCAAGATGGCTGTCGTTTCAGATAACTCCCTATAACTCAGTTAGTATTTGACGTAGGATGATAATTTTGGTGTCTAACCGTATGTTTTGAGGGGCAAGGCTGTCAAGAACAACCCAACGGCACTGCAGATAGCACTAGGTTCAAAATTGGGCAGATCAAAAAATATCATCACAACCATGCAGTCATTCGGTGTGACATGTTCTTATGACGAGGTATTATGCTTTAAGCGTTCAGCTGCGAAAGCTGCAACAATGGAACGATCCTGTCTTGGCATATCTGCTGCATCAGAAGGTTTGGTACAAGTAGTTGTCGATAATTTTGATGCTGAAATCTCGTCGCAAAATGGAAAACTTTCCACCCACTCGTTAGCTGTTCTGGTTACACAACCTGAATCAACATCTGATGCTGATCGATGCCATAGAGAAACAATCCCACGAATTTCAAAGGAGGAGATGTCGGAGCCAATAGAATATGATGTCACCATACAGAGATACAATGGTCCCAAGAAACCAAAAATGCCCGAGAGTGCTGCTGTTAGCACAGTTCTCCCACTCAAGTTACTTGCGCAACAGGCTACTCTAAAACAAAGAGCGGACGAAACTGACTTTGCCTTCTTTCAGGATGTTCAGAAACAGAATTGTCCCGAGTACAATGGCTACAACACAGCTCTTACACGCAATCAAGGCCAAACAGAACAACCTAAGACTAAGACGGCATACCTACCTTTGATTGATCTTGTGCCATTCCACCCAGATACAATAATGACAGCAATGGTGGAAGCTCAAAAGGTGACACATAATGCTGACCAAAAGTTTGTGTTATTTACCTGTGACTTACAACTGTATAAAGTTGCATTACATGTGAAGTGGGCTTACCCAGAAAAGTTTTCAGATGTCATCCCGCGCTTGGGTGGCATGCACTTTTTGATGAGTTTCATAGGCTGCATCGGGACTCTGATGGAAAACAGTGGACTGGAGGAAGTTCTGAGTGATGTGTTTGGAGGAGTCGCAAAAATGTTGACTGGAAAGAAATTTCCGCAGAACGTTCGCGCATTGAGAATGCTGGCTGAGGAAGTTCTTCGAGGAGTACTTGATTGCAATACACTTGAGTCAAAGGAGGACTTCATGGAGGTCTTGGAGAACATAGCCAAAAGGAGTAAGACTGCCAAACTGTGGGTGGACATGTTAATCAAACCAGTGTTCCTTATGATGAGGTTTGTCCGAGCTGAGCGGGAGGCTGATTGGCTGTTGCATCTTGAGGCATGCAAACAAATGCTTCCCTATTTCTTTGCCGCTGTCCATGTGCATTATGCAAGGTATGGGTTGTGCTACCTAAGGGCAATGGAAGCCCTCCCAGAAGAGGTACTAGTCCGGTTCATGAAAGGGGAGCATGTGATGAGGCACCAGCGCGGGCTATGGAATGGCCTGTGGAGTGATATGTTTATAGAAACTACTTTCATGAGATATGACCATGCCCCAAATGGCATCATAGGAATAACATTGAAGCCGGATACGCTCAAGGTCTGGGCATTTAGTCTTCATACATGTAGTACTGTGGAGGCTGCTCTGGACGAAATGCTTGGAGACTCTGGAGACCAAGGAAGTGAACATAAGGAAGAAAAGAAGGCACGGATAGAGAATGACAACAAGGACCGAGAAGCCATAAGGAGGAAGCTTCAAAAATGTATCGATCCACTTGATCCCGAGAAACATCCACAGGATCTAGTGAACATTGCAACTGGTCTACATGGAACCCCGGCAGTGAATGTGCAGGACGCTGTGCAGAAAGGATTCGAACAGATGTGCGAATTTGGAGAGAACTTACCTGATGGCTTACATGAAACAATTCACAAGACCGTGACTACCATGGTGGCTACAAAGAAACATGTGAATGTGGGAGGTAGTAAAGTGTACGACATGAATGTCATCTACTCCAGGGTCATAGGCCAACAGTCTAGAAGTGGGCGTGATGTTGACATAAAAGATGTCCTATCCTACGAATTGGCCCCAGTACCAACGTCTATGTTTTAGAAGGTTCCTTTAGAAAATTGGCGCGCTATTTTCAATATGGCCGCCACGGTAGCCATCTTGAAATTGGTTTCCATCAATTTCGAGCAGAACGGCTTGTCCGGTTAAATCCATGTTTGCAGTGTGTGTTTGAGTTGAGTAGAGGAAGGTGCCTTTTGAAAATGGGCGCACTGTGATTTTCAATATGGCCGCCATGGCAGCCATCTTGAAATTGGTTTCCGTCAATCAACCTTGGGCCCCCGTGTGACACCTCAGCAGCCTTGGGCGGCCCGGTGTGACACCTCAGTAACCTTGGGGGCCCCGTGTGACACCTCAGTAACCTTGGGGGCCCCGTGTGACACCTCAGCAACCTTGAGGGACACGTGTGACGCCTCAGCAGCCTTGGGGGCCCCATGTGACACCTCAGCAGCCTTGGGGGCCCCGTGCTGAATCCCAGCAGCCTTGGGGGCCCCGTGTGACACCTCAGCAGCCTTGGAGGCCCCGTGCGGCACCCAAGCAGCCTTGGGGGCCCCATGCTGCACCCCAACAGCCTTGGGCGGCCCGGTGTGACACCTCAGCAACCTTGGGGCCCCGTGTGACGCCTCAGCAGCCTTGGGGGCCCCGTGTGACACCTCAGCAGCCTTGGGGGCCCCGTGCGGCACCTCAGCAGCCTTGGAGGCCCCGTGCGGTACCTCAGCAGCCTTGGAGGCCCCGTGCGGTACCTCAGCAGCCTTGGAGGCCCCGTGCGGTACATCAGCATCATTGAATGCCAAGTGCAGCACTGCCTATTTGAAGGTTATATGTGACAGCGCGAGATGAAACCAGCAAGAGCCATTACTACACATGACAAGGTATCCTTTCTTCCTTGAACATCTCACAAACGTTTTGATCATGGACTCAAGCATCTTCTCTCATCGAGAATACAGTCACATGAAAAAGTAAGTACACCCCATGTAAAGTTTTGACTTTTTCAACATATTTCATCATACAGCTATTTGATCTTCATTTCAACAATATTGATAGATAAAGGTGATAAAATAAAACAAATGTCATGAAACATTTACATTTTGTAGTCCATTGTATAATTTAAATAAACATAAATGCAAATTTCACATGTGGAAAAAGTAAGCACACCTTTGGCTCTAATAGGTGGTATTGCCCCCTTTGGCAGAAACAACCTCAAGTAGGCATTTCTTATAACTGTCTACCAGTCTCTGACATCGACTGGGAGAAATTTTTTCCCACTCCTCCATGCAGAATTCTTTCAGCTGTGCGATGTTTGAGGGGTTTCTTGCATGCACAGCTCGTTTCAAATCCCCCCGCAATATCTCGATGGGATTTTGATCCGGGCTTTGATTTGGCCATTCCAGAACCCTCCATTTCTTTCTTTTCAGCCATTCCTTGGTGGATTTACTGGTATGTTTCGGGTCATTGTCATGTTGCAAGGTACACGTTCGGTTGAGCTTCAACTTTCCGACAGATGGCCTCACATTATCCTCAAGCACCCTCTGGTACAATGAAGAATTTATAGTGGATTCTATGATGATGAGCTGCCCAGGCCCTGATGCAGCAAAGCTGCCCCAAACCATAATATTTCCACCACCATGCTTTACACTTGGTATCGCGTTCTTGTGGTCAAATGCTGTGTTTGGTTTTCGCCAAACATGTCTTCTGGTGCTGTGACCAAATAGCTCTACCTTTGACTCATCTGTCCAGAGCACATTGTTCCAGAAGTGCTGGTCTTTACCTCGGTGTTCATTGGCAAACTTTAGTCTTGCCCTGATGTTCTTTCTGGACAGCAAAGGTTTCCTTCTGGCACACCTCCCATGTAGATCAAATTTGTGCAGCCTCTTTCTAATGGTAGACTCGTGCACTTTGACATCAACAGTGGCAAGAGCTACCTGTAGGTCCCGTGATGTAATTCTGGGGTTCTTCGAGACTTCTTACAGCATCTTTCGGTCTGCTCTCGGGCTGAACTTGCTGGAGCGCCTGGAGCGGCCTGGCCTGAACAAGTTGGCAGTTGTTTGGAATCTTCTCCACTTGTAGATGATCTTCCGGACAGTCGAATGATTGATTTCAAATTGTTTGGAGATCTTTTTGAATCCCTTCCCAGACTCGTAGGCATCTATCACCTTCTTTCTGAAGGCCTCAGCGAGCTCTTTTGATCTAGGCATGGTTACGCCGCACACTTCAACAACAAAAAGCAAACCAAACTAAATGTGAGTTTTAAATGAGACAGGTTCCTCCAAGATCCTCTCTAACGATGTTCTAATCATTTACACCTGAGCTGGTGCACCTGATTCTAATTTTAGGTGTTTGAAGTAGTGATAAATGTAGGGGTGTACTTACTTTTTCCACATGCGAAATTTGCATTTATGTTCATTTAAATTATACAATGGACTACAAAATGTAAATGTTTCATGACATTTGTTATATTATATCACCTTTATCTATCAATATTGTTGAAATGAAGATCAAATAGCTGTATGTTGAAATATGTTTAAAAAGTCAAAACTTTACATGGGGTGGACTTACTTTTTCACGTGACTACATCTATTTATGAGCTTATTCATTCCTCAATGCTTGTTTGTCAAGTGGTTATCATTTACTTTGTTTCTGATTCGTGATACATTTATATTTGTTAGATACAAATAATTGAAATGGTCTTCTTTTGCGGAAATCAATGCGCATCTTTACGTGTCTCGATCACATTTTGATCCATAATTATTTTCTATATTATAGATCGGAGGTTTCACAGCTGTGGGAATTATTGGACGTGTGGGATTTCTTTGATTAATGTCTTGTATTATGTGGTGTGTTGTGTCAGTAGCATTGCAGCGTCAGTTGTGAAAATAAGAGATTTGTTGAAATGGAGAATGTATTTATGTTTTCTGTTTTTGCAAACCTCCATATTAAGTTGTGGATGAAAGAAAACTCTTCTTTTTCAGGGAATCAAATATGCTTCAATCCAGTGTTTCTCAACAGGTGGGTCTGAACCACTCACCACCACATACTCCACAAAAGAAGAAGAAGAAGAAAACTCTTTGGAAGAGTTTGAAGTAAATAATTTTCTTTCCCTCCTCTTCGCTTTTCACGCCTCAGCCCAAATTGGGCTAAGGGATATTGTCGTCACGGGCATCGTCCGGGCGTCCGTCAACTTTTGGTTTCCGTCAATTTCAAGGAGCACGGCTTGTCCGATTAAATCCATTTTTGCAGTGTGTGTTGGGGTTGAGTCGAGGAAGGTTCCTTTCGAAAATGGGCGCGCTGCGATTTTCAATATGGCCGCCAAGGAGCCATCCGGGCGTCAGTCAACTTTTGGTTTCCGTCAATTTCGAGCAGAACGGCTTGTCCGATTAAATCCATTTTTGCAGTGTCTGTTGGGGTTGAATAGAGGAAGGATCCTTTCCAAAATGGGCTCGCTGCGATTTTCAATACGACCGCCACGGCAGCCATCTTGAAATTGGTTTCTGTCAATTGAGCAGAATGGCTTGTCCGATTAAATTCATTTTTGCAGTGCGTGTTGGGGTTGAATAGAGGAAGGTGCCTTTTGAAAATGGGCACGCTGTGATTTACAATATGGCCGCCATGGCAGCCATCTTGAAATTGGTTTCCGTCAATCAACCTTGGGGGCCCCGTGTGACACCTCAGCAGCCTTGGGGGGCCCGGTGTGACACCTCAGTAACCTTGGGGGCCCCGTGTGACACCTCAGCAACCTTGGGGGCCCCGTGTGACACCTCAGCAGCCTTGGGGGCCCCGTGTGACACCTCAGCAGCCTTGGGGGCCCCGTGCGACACCCAAGCAGCCTTGGGGACCCCATGCTGCACCCCAACAGCCTTGGGGGGCCGTGTGGGGCACCTCAGCAGCCTTGGGGGCCCCGTGCGGCACCTCAGCAGCCTTGGAGGCCCCGTGCGGCACCTCAGCAGCCTTGGAGGCCCCGTGCGGCACATCAGCATCATTGAATGCCAAGTGCAGCACTGCCTCTTTGAAGGTTATATGTGACAGCTAGAGATGAAACCAGCAAGAGCCATTACTACACATGACAAGGTATCCTTTCTTCCTTGAACATCTCACAAACGTTTTGATCATGGACTCGAGCATCTTCTCTCATCGAGAATACATCTATTTATGAGCTTATTCATTCCTCATTGCTTGTTTGTCAAGTGGTTATCATTTACTTTGTTTCTGATTCGTGATACATTCATATTTGTTAGATACAAATAATTGAAATGGTATTCTTTTGCGGAAATCAATGCGCATCTTTTCGTGTCTCGATCACATTTTTATCCATAATTATTGGCGCTGAGGAAGCGCCTTTAGCGATTGACTTCCAGCCAGTGTAACGCTAATTCCTGTCACAGGAATTCTGAGATCATATAAGTGGGCGTGGCAGTTCCTGATTGGTTCATGTTGGGGAACGCCTTCTCGCTGCCGACGTGACGTAAATTCGTGCACGCGCACTGGTGATTGGCGCTGAGGAAGCGCCTTTAGCGATTGACTTCCAGCCAGTGTAACGCTAATTCCTGTCACAGGAATTCTGAGATCATATAAGTGGGCGTGGCAGTTCCTGATTGGTTCGTGTTGGGGAACGCCTTCTCGCTGCCGACGTGACGTAAATTCGCGCACGCGCACTGGTGAAGCTTACTCGATCTTACTCGATCCCATATTACATGTACTTTCATTGCATACAAATTATACTTCCTCCTAGAAATTCCATGCCCGAACCTCAGCGCAATCCAAGAGGATTCACTTGTTTTCTATATTATAGATCGGAGGTTTCACAGCTGTGGGAATTATTTGACGTGTGGGATTTCTTTGATTAATGTCTTGTATTATGTGGTGTGTTGTGTCAGTGGCATTGCAGTGTCAGTTGTGGAAAGAAAAGATTTGTTGAAATGGAGAATGTATTTATGTTTTCTGTTTTTGCAAACCTCCGTATTAAGTTGTGGATGAAAGAAAACTCTTCTTTTTCAGGGAATCAAATATGCTTCAATCCAGTGATTCTCAACAGGTGGGTCTGAACCACTCCCCACCACATACTCCACAAAAGAAGAAGAAGAAAACTCTTTGGAAGAGTTTGAAGTAAATAATTTTCTTTCCCTCCTCTTCGCTTTTCACGCCTCAGCCCAAATTGGGCTAAGGGGTATTGTCGTCCGGGCGTCCGTCAACTTTTGGTTTTCGTCAATTTCAAGGAGAACGGCTTGTCCGATTAAATCCATTTTTGCAGTGTGTGTTGGGGTTGAATAGAGGAAGGACCCTTTCCAAAATGGGCGCGCTATTTTCAATATGTCCGCCACGGCAACCATCTTGAAATTGGTTTCCGTCAATTTCGAGCAGAATGGCTTGTCCGATTAAATCCATTTTTGCAGTGTGTGTTTGAGTTGAGTAGAGGAAGGTGCCTTTTGAAAATGGGCGCACTGTGATTTTCAATATGGCCGCCATGGCAGCCATCTTGAAATTGGTTTCCGTCAATCAACCTTGGGCCCCCGTGTGACACCTCAGCAGCCTTGGGCGGCCCGGTGTGACACCTCAGTAACCTTGGGGGCCCCGTGTGACACCTCAGTAACCTTGGGGGCCCCGTGTGACACCTCAGCAACCTTGAGGGACACGTGTGACGCCTCAGCAGCCTTGGGGGCCCCATGTGACACCTCAGCAGCCTTGGGGGCCCCGTGCTGAATCCCAGAAGCCTTGGGGGCCCCGTGTGACACCTCAGCAGCCTTGGAGGCCCCGTGTGGCACCCAAGCAGCCTTGGGGGCCCCATGCTGCACCCCAACAGCCTTGGGCGGCCCGGTGTGACACCTCAGTAACCATGGGGGCCCCGTGTGACACCTCAGCAACCTTGGGGGCCCCGTGTGACGCCTCAGCAGCCTTGGGGGCCCCGTGTGACACCTCAGCAGCCTTGGGGGCCCCGTGCGGCACCTCAGCAGCCTTGGAGGCCCCGTGCGGTACCTCAGCAGCCTTGGAGGCCCCGTGCGGTACCTCACCAGCCTTGGAGGCCCCGTGCGGCACATCAGCATCATTGAATGCCAAGTGCAGCACTGCCTATTTGAAGGTTATATGTGACAGCGCGAGATGAAACCAGCAAGAGCCATTACTACACATGACAAGGTATCCTTTCTTCCTTGAACATCTCACAAACGTTTTGATCATGGACTCAAGCATCTTCTCTCATCGAGAATACAGTCACATGAAAAAGTAAGTACACCCCATGTAAAGTTTTGACTTTTTCAACATATTTCATCATACAGCTATTTGATCTTCATTTCAACAATATTGATAGATAAAGGTGATAAAATAAAACAAATGTCATGAAACATTTACATTTTGTAGTCCATTGTATAATTTAAATAAACATAAATGCAAATTTCACATGTGGAAAAAGTAAGCACACCTTTGGCTCTAATAGGTGGTATTGCCCCCTTTGGCAGAAACAACCTCAAGTAGGCATTTCTTATAACTGTCTACCAGTCTCTGACATCGACTGGGAGAAATTTTTTCCCACTCCTCCATGCAGAATTCTTTCAGCTGTGCGATGTTTGAGGGGTTTCTTGCATGCACAGCTCGTTTCAAATCCCCCCGCAATATCTCGATGGGATTTTGATCCGGGCTTTGATTTGGCCATTCCAGAACCCTCCATTTCTTTCTTTTCAGCCATTCCTTGGTGGATTTACTGGTATGTTTAGGGTCATTGTCATGTTGCAAGGTACACGTTCGGTTGAACTTCAACTTTCCGACAGATGGCCTCACATTATCCTCAAGCACCCTCTGGTACAATGAAGAATTTATAGTGGATTCTATGATGATGAGCTGCCCAGGCCCTGATGCAGCAAAGCTGCCCCAAACCATAATATTTCCACCACCATGCTTTACACTTGGTATCGCGTTCTTGTGGTCAAATGCTGTGTTTGGTTTTCGCCAAACATGTCTTCTGGTGCTGTGGCCAAATATCTCTACCTTTGACTCATCTGTCCAGAGCACATTGTTCCAGAAGTGCTGGTCTTTACCTCGGTGTTTATTGGCAAACTTTAGTCTTGCCCTGATGTTCTTTCTGGACAGCAAAGGTTTCCTTCTGGCACACCTCCCATGTAGATCAAATTTGTGCAGCCTCTTTCTAATGGTAGACTCGTGCACTTTGACATCAACAGTGGCAAGAGCTACCTGTAGGTCCCGTGATGTAATTCTGGGGTTCTTCGAGACTTCTTACAGCATCTTTCGGTCTGCTCTCGGGCTGAACTTGCTGGAGCGCCTGGAGCGGCCTGGCCTGAACAAGTTGGCAGTTGTTTGGAATCTTCTCCACTTGTAGATGATCTTCCGGACAGTCGAATGATTGATTTCAAATTGTTTGGAGATCTTTTTGAATCCCTTCCCAGACTCGTAGGCATCTATAACCTTCTTTCTGAAGGCCTCAGCGAGCTCTTTTGATCTAGGCATGGTTACGCCGCACACTTCAACAACAAAAAGCAAACCAAACTAAATGTGAGTTTTAAATAAGACAGGTTCCTCCAAGATCCTCTCTAACGATGTTCTAATCATTTACACCTGAGCTGGTGCACCTGATTCTAATTTTAGGTGTTTGAAGTAGTGATAAATGTAGGGGTGTACTTACTTTTTCCACATGCGAAATTTGCATTTATGTTCATTTAAATTATACAATGGACTACAAAATGTAAATGTTTCATGACATTTGTTATATTATATCACCTTTATCTATCAATATTGTTGAAATGAAGATCAAATAGCTGTATGTTGAAATGTTTAAAAAGTCAAAACTTTACATGGGGTGGACTTACTTTTTCACGTGACTACATCTATTTATGAGCTTATTCATTCCTCAATGCTTGTTTGTCAAGTGGTTATCATTTACTTTGTTTCTGATTCGTGATACATTTATATTTGTTAGATACAAATAATTGAAATGGTATTCTTTTGCGGAAATCAATGCGCATCTTTACGTGTCTCGATCACATTTTGATCCATAATTATTTTCTATATTATAGATCGGAGGTTTCACAGCTGTGGGAATTATTTGACGTGTGGGATTTCTTTGATTAATGTCTTGTATTATGTGGTGTGTTGTGTCAGTGGCATTGCAGCGTCAGTTGTGAAAATAAGAGATTTGTTGAAATGGAGAATGTATTTATGTTTTCTGTTTTTGCAAACCTCCATATTAAGTTGTGGATGAAAGAAAACTCTTCTTTTTCAGGGAATCAAATATGCTTCAATCCAGTGTTTCTCAACAGGTGGGTCTGAACCACTCACCACCACATACTCCACAAAAGAAGAAGAAGAAGAAAACTCTTTGGAAGAGTTTGAAGTAAATAATTTTCTCTCCCTCCTCTTCGCTTTTCACGCCTCAGCCCAAATTGGGCTAAGGGATATTGTCGTCACGGGCGTCGTCCGGGCGTCGGTCAACTTTTGGTTTCCGTCAATTTCAAGGAGCACGGCTTGTCCGATTAAATCCATTTTTGCAGTGTGTGTTGGGGTTGAGTCGAGGAAGGTTCCTTTCGAAAATGGGCGCGCTGCGATTTTCAATATGGCCGCCAAGGAGCCATCCGGGCGTCAGTCAACTTTTGGTTTCCGTCAATTTCGAGCAGAACGGCTTGTCCGATTAAATCCATTTTTGCAGTGTCTGTTGGGGTTGAATAGAGGAAGGATCCTTTCCAAAATGGGCGCGCTGCGATTTGCAATATGGCCGCTACGGTAGCCATCTTGAAATTGGTTTCCGTCAATTTCAAGCAGAACGGCTTGTCCGATTAAATCCATGTTTGCAGTGTGTGTTGGGGTTGAGTAGAGGAAGGTGCCTTTCGAAAATGGGCTCGCTGCGATTTTCAATACGACCGCCACGGCAGCCATCTTGAAATTGGTTTCTGTCAATTGAGCAGAATGGCTTGTCCGATTAAATTCATTTTTGCAGTGCGTGTTGGGGTTGAATAGAGGAAGGTGCCTTTTGAAAATGGGCACGCTGTGATTTACAATATGGCCGCCATGGCAGCCATCTTGAAATTGGTTTCCGTCAATCAACCTTGGGGGCCCCGTGTGACACCTCAGCAGCCTTGGGGGGCCCGGTGTGACACCTCAGTAACCTTGGGGGCCCCGTGTGACACCTCAGCAACCTTGGGGGCCCCGTGTGACACCTCAGCAACCTTGGGGGCCCCGTGTGACACCTCAGCAGCCTTGGGGGCCCCGTGTGACACCTCAGCAGCCTTGGGGGCCCCGTGCGACACCCAAGCAGCCTTGGGGACCCCATGCTGCACCCCAACAGCCTTGGGGGGCCGTGTGGGGCACCTCAGCAGCCTTGGGGGCCCCGTGCGGCACCTCAGCAGCCTTGGAGGCCCCGTGCGGCACCTCAGCAGCCTTGGAGGCCCCGTGCGGCACATCAGCATCATTGAATGCCAAGTGCAGCACTGCCTCTTTGAAGGTTATATGTGACAGCTAGAGATGAAACCAGCAAGAGCCATTACTACACATGACAAGGTATCCTTTCTTCCTTGAACATCTCACAAACGTTTTGATCATGGACTCGAGCATCTTCTCTCATCGAGAATACATCTATTTATGAGCTTATTCATTCCTCATTGCTTGTTTGTCAAGTGGTTATCATTTACTTTGTTTCTGATTCGTGATACATTCATATTTGTTAGATACAAATAATTGAAGTGGTATTCTTTTGCGGATATCAATGCGCATCTTTTCGTGTCTCGATCACATTTTTATCCATAATTATTTTCTATATTATAGATCGGAGGTTTCACAGCTGTGGGAATTATTTGACGTGTGGGATTTCTTTGATTAATGTCTTGTATTATGTGGTGTGTTGTGTCAGTGGCATTGCAGCGTCAGTTGTGGAAAGAAAAGATTTGTTGAAATGGAGAATGTATTTATGTTTTCTGTTTTTGCAAACCTCCGTATTAAGTTGTGGATGAAAGAAAACTCTTCTTTTTCACGGAATCAAATATGCTTCAATCCAGTGATTCTCAACAGGTGGGTCTGAACCACTCCCCACCACATACTCCACAAAAGAAGAAGAAGAAAACTCTTTGGAAGAGTTTGAAGTAAATAATTTTCTTTCCCTCCTCTTCGCTTTTCACGCCTCAGCCCAAATTGGGCTAAGGGGTATTGTCGTCCGGGCGTCCGTCAACTTTTGGTTTCCGTCAATTTCAAGGAGCACGGCTTGTCCGATTAAATCCATTTTTGCAGTGTGTGTTGGGGTTGAGTCGAGGAAGGTTCCTTTCGAAAATGGGCGCGCTGCGATTTTCAATATGGCCGCCAAGGAGCCATCCGGGCGTCAGTCAACTTTTGGTTTCCGTCAATTTCGAGCAGAACGGCTTGTCCGATTAAATCCATTTTTGCAGTGTCTGTTGGGGTTGAATAGAGGAAGGATCCTTTCCAAAATGGGCGCGCTGCGATTTTCAATATGGCCGCTACGGTAGCCATCTTGAAATTGGTTTCCGTCAATTTCAAGCAGAACGGCTTGTCCGATTAAATCCATGTTTGCAGTGTGTGTTGGGGTTGAGTAGAGGAAGGTGCCTTTCGAAAATGGTCTCGCTGCGATTTTCAATACGACCGCCATGGCAGCCATCTTGAAATTGGTTTCCGTCAATTGAGCAGAATGGCTTGTCCGATTAAATTCATTTTTGCAGTGCGTGTTGGGGTTGAATAGAGGAAGGTGCCTTTTGAAAATGGGCACGCTGTGATTTACAATATGGCCGCCATGGCAGCCATCTTGAAATTGGTTTCCGTCAATCAACCTTGGGGGCCCCGTGTGACACCTCAGCAGCCTTGGGGGGCCCGGTGTGACACCTCAGTAACCTTGGGGGCCCCGTGTGACACCTCAGCAACCTTGGGGGCCCCGTGTGACACCTCAGCAACCTTGGGGGCCCCGTGTGACACCTCAGCAGCCTTGGGGGCCCCGTGTGACACCTCAGCAGCCTTGGGGGCCCCGTGCGACACCCAAGCAGCCTTGGGGACCCCATGCTGCACCCCAACAGCCTTGGGGGGCCGTGTGGGGCACCTCAGCAGCCTTGGGGGCCCCGTGCGGCACCTCAGCAGCCTTGGAGGCCCCGTGCGGCACCTCAGCAGCCTTGGAGGCCCCGTGCGGCACATCAGCATCATTGAATGCCAAGTGCAGCACTGCCTCTTTGAAGGTTATATGTGACAGCTAGAGATGAAACCAGCAAGAGCCATTACTACACATGACAAGGTATCCTTTCTTCCTTGAACATCTCACAAACGTTTTGATCATGGACTCGAGCATCTTCTCTCATCGAGAATACATCTATTTATGAGCTTATTCATTCCTCATTGCTTGTTTGTCAAGTGGTTATCATTTACTTTGTTTCTGATTCGTGATACATTCATATTTGTTAGATACAAATAATTGAAGTGGTATTCTTTTGCGGAAATCAATGCGCATCTTTTCGTGTCTCGATCACATTTTTATCCATAATTATTTTCTATATTATAGATCGGAGGTTTCACAGCTGTGGGAATTATTTGACGTGTGGGATTTCTTTGATTAATGTCTTGTATTATGTGGTGTGTTGTGTCAGTGGCATTGCAGCGTCAGTTGTGGAAAGAAAAGATTTGTTGAAATGGAGAATGTATTTATGTTTTCTGTTTTTGCAAACCTCCGTATTAAGTTGTGGATGAAAGAAAACTCTTCTTTTTCAGGGAATCAAATATGCTTCAATCCAGTGATTCTCAACAGGTGGGTCTGAACCACTCCCCACCACATACTCCACAAAAGAAGAAGAAGAAAACTCTTTGGAAGAGTTTGAAGTAAATAATTTTCTTTCCCTCCTCTTCGCTTTTCACGCCTCAGCCCAAATTGGGCTAAGGGGTATTGTCGTCCGGGCGTCCGTCAACTTTTGGTTTCCGTCAATTTCAAGGAGCACGGCTTGTCCGATTAAATCCATTTTTGCAGTGTGTGTTGGGGTTGAGTCGAGGAAGGTTCCTTTCGAAAATGGGCGCGCTGCGATTTTCAATATGGCCGCCAAGGAGCCATCCGGGCGTCAGTCAACTTTTGGTTTCCGTCAATTTCGAGCAGAACGGCTTGTCCGATTAAATCCATTTTTGCAGTGTCTGTTGGGGTTGAATAGAGGAAGGATCCTTTCCAAAATGGGCGCAGTGCGATTTTCAATATGGCCGCTACGGTAGCCATCTTGAAATTGGTTTCCGTCAATTTCAAGCAGAACGGCTTGTCCGATTAAATCCATGTTTGCAGTGTGTGTTGGGGTTGAGTAGAGGAAGGTGCCTTTCGAAAATGGGCTCGCTGCGATTTTCAATACGACCGCCACGGCAGCCATCTTGAAATTGGTTTCTGTCAATTGAGCAGAATGGCTTGTCCGATTAAATTCATTTTTGCAGTGCGTGTTGGGGTTGAATAGAGGAAGGTGCCTTTTGAAAATGGGCACGCTGTGATTTACAATATGGCCGCCATGGCAGCCATCTTGAAATTGGTTTCCGTCAATCAACCTTGGGGGCCCCGTGTGACACCTCAGCAGCCTTGGGGGGCCCGGTGTGACACCTCAGTAACCTTGGGGGCCCCGTGTGACACCTCAGCAACCTTGGGGGCCCCGTGTGACACCTCAGCAGCCTTGGGGGCCCCGTGTGACACCTCAGCAGCCTTGGGGGCCCCGTGCGACACCCAAGCAGCCTTGGGGACCCCATGCTGCACCCCAACAGCCTTGGGGGGCCGTGTGGGGCACCTCAGCAGCCTTGGGGGCCCCGTGCGGCACCTCAGCAGCCTTGGAGGCCCCGTGCGGCACCTCAGCAGCCTTGGAGGCCCCGTGCGGCACATCAGCATCATTGAATGCCAAGTGCAGCACTGCCTCTTTGAAGGTTATATGTGACAGCTAGAGATGAAACCAGCAAGAGCCATTACTACACATGACAAGGTATCCTTTCTTCCTTGAACATCTCACAAACGTTTTGATCATGGACTCGAGCATCTTCTCTCATCGAGAATACATCTATTTATGAGCTTATTCATTCCTCATTGCTTGTTTGTCAAGTGGTTATCATTACCTTCGCAAAAGCGGAAGGTTATGTTTTGATCGCTGTGTATATATTTGTATGTCTGTGTGTGTGTATGTTAATCGCATAACTCAAAAAGTATTCAACCGAATTGCATGAAATTTGGTGGGATGATTGGTTATTATACGGGACACATTTGATTAGATTTTGGGAAACAGATTTGCTCAAATTCTGACTATTTTTAACTCGATCGTATTTCACTCAAAGTTATGAGCGACTGAAGAAGAAGATGTCCATCCAGGACGTCATCACTATAACGCGATCTCCCGCGATCATTTCAACCTCAAAAAAAATTATAATTGCAGATTTGACAATAGATGAGGCATATTAACAAACGAATGAAACAGATTTGCTCAAATTCTGACTATTTTTAACTCGATCGTATTTCACTCAAAGTTATGCGCGACTGAAGAAGAAGATGTCCATCCAGGACGTCATCACTATAACGCAATCTCCCGCGATCATTTCAACCTCAAAAAAAATTATAATTGCAGATTTGTCAAGAGATGAGGCATATTAACAAACGAATGAAACAGATTTGCTCAAATTCTGACTATTTTTAACTCGATCGTATTTCACTCAAAGTTATGAGCGACTGAAGAAGAGGATGTCCATCCAAGACGTCATCACTATAACGCGATCTCCCGCAATCATTTCAACCTCAAATGAAATTCAAATTGCAGATTTGTCAATCGGGGAGGCATATTAACAGACGAATGAAACAGATTTGCTCAAATTCTGATTTTTAAAAATCGATCGCATTTCACATAAAGTTTGAGGTACTAAAGAAGAAGAAGATTCGTTTAGCTTCTCAGATAAAATAAATAATTCTGTCTGCAATTTCAGGTTAATTACCTTCGCAAAAGCGGAAGGTTATGTTTTGATCGCTGTGTATTTATTACCTTCGCAAAAGCGGAAGGTTATGTTTTGATCGCTGTGTATTTATTTGTATGTCTGTGTGTGTGTGTGTATGTTATTCGCATAACTCAAAAAGTATTCAACCGATTCGCATGAAATTTGGTGGGATGATAGGTTATTATCCGGGAACCATTTGATTAGATTTTGGAATCGATCGGGTCAAAGGTCAAGGTCAAGGTCATGAAAAGGTCAAAATCGTCTTTTTACCATAGCGCGGTCAATTTGTGTCCAGTATGAAACTAATGCCAAAATGTTCAGAATTCAATGCCCAATCTTGTGATATGCGACATGACACTCTGACGTCATAACCCTTGTTAGCGGTTGGGGGCCAAAGGTCAGGGGGGTCACACCCTTGCAAAATGTGCGGTTTTTTAAAAATCATAACGCGGTCAATTCGGATCCAAATTGGATGAAAGTAGATGTGTCATTCTTATGTGTCATGATGTTTTCGACTGTTGGTGCAATTTGAAGAGATGAAAAACAGAACATATATATATATATGCATATTTTACAGTTGTAAGGATGCATGTAATAAACTTGGATTAGCAGCCGTAAACATGGTTCTTTCCGTGCAAATCAACGGGACTATGGCACAGTGACAACGAATCAGCGCCGAGGCGACCATCGGGTTCCCACCTACTATAAATAGTTTATTTATAGACAGACGGACAAGTGGGCGGGTCGATACAGAGCTACTGTGGACTATGGTACCAGGAGAGGCGTATTTCACAACTAATGCTTGGTTTTATCAATAGTACATGAACTTTAATCGCGTGTTTTGCAACTGTCGTGTCATGTCCTTTAGGTAATCTAGAATATACTGTGGGTGAGTTGACACCAGATAATTTGAAAGCTGATTTTATTATAGGCTACCTCTAACACGAAAACGTATATTTTGTTCTAAGCTATGATTACAACAGCAACTAGCTGATGTCATACGTTCTAAATATAGCAGATACAGCTACAATAGTATATTCTGAAAATAACACAATCCTCTGATATGATACATCTCTATTGTGCAACATGCTGACGTCATACTTTCTAAAAATAGCACAGCAAGCCAATGTAATATTTTTCACTTGCTCAACCAGCTGATGTCGTGATTTCTAGAAAAAAATAGCACAATCTGAATCAGCTGATGTAATTTCTCTGTCCCAACCAGCTGATGTCGTCATTTCTAAAAATAGCACAATCGGATTAATGTGTCATACTTGTCTATTGCACAACCAGATAATGTCATGCTTTCTAACAATAGCACAATCATCGGACATGAAACGTAGTCTATTGCAACATGCTGATGTCACACTTATTTACAAAATGATGACATCATTTAGTGGAATTACAGGGTTGACATTTTATATGGAATATATATTTTGGTGTTCTGGCTTCTATCAAGTCACAAAAATAAAGTATAATAAAATTAAAGTTCTGATCATCGAAGCTAGTAACCAACAAACACAAAATAATGTAAATTTATGTGAATCAACTTTTAATTCATAAAAATATCCATATTACAAAATTACAAATATATTACTGATTTAATGTAAACCTTGTACATCTGTATGTATCTTGAATTGTGCAATGTTCATGCTCTGTCAGCAGATTTTTGGCTACATGCTGACATCATACTATCTAAAAGTAGCAATCTAAAAGTAGCACATCCAGCTGACGTAATATTTTTCTCTTGGTCAACGAGCTGATGTCGTAATTTTTAAAAATAGCACAATCAGCTGATGTAATATTTTTCTCTCTCCCAACCAGCTGATGTCGTCATTTCTAAAAATAGCACAATCACATTAAAATTTCATACATATTGTACTTGTCTATTGCACAACCAGATGATGTCATGCTTTCTAAACAATTATATTTAGAGCACAATCATCGGACATGCAACTTATCTATTGCAACATGCTGATGTCACACGTATTTACAAAAGGATGACATCATTTGGTGCAATTACGTATCTCAATTGTGCAATGTGCATGCTCTGTCAGCAGATTTTTTTTGTATAAATAGGTTTACTGAAGTATCATTTTCAATATTGCAGCCAGCTTTGGGTCTGTACATTCAACCGGAACTTGAAGAACAATATGCCTCGATCCAGATCAAGAAGCCATGAGCAAAAACGAAAAGACCAGAGGGAAAATATGCGGGCTCGGCGTGAACAGGAATCAACAGTGGAAACTGCTCGACGTCGCGCATCACTCAGGGAATCGGCCCAGAGACACAGAGAACGAGAGTCTTTCGAAGAAACTGAACGACGTCAAGCAGATAACACGGAATCAACACAGATACACAGAGAAGGCGAGTCTTTAGAAGATACTGAACGACGTCGTGCAGCTAACAAGGAATCGACCCAGAGAGACAGAGAAGGGGAGTCTTTGGAAGATACTGAACGACGTCGTGCAGCTGACAAGGAATCGACCCAGAGAGACAGAGAAGGGGAGTCTTTGGAAGATACTGAACGACGTCGCGCCACACTACGAGAAAGGGCGCGTAGTCGACGAGAAGAGGAAATCCCAGAACAGACAGACAGACGCAGGATTTCAATGAGGGAGCAAATGCAAAAAAACATTGCAGCCGAGACGCAAGAACAGACGGATACTCGCAGGACTTCGATGAGAATACGAATGCAGAAAACCATTCAAGTCGAGACGCCTGAACAGACAGATACACGCAGGGCTTCAAATAGAGACTCCACCACACGATCTCGCAAAATGGAGGCTTCTGCTATACCTACTGTTGTACAGTGTGCCGCAAACTTCAGAGCCAAGATCCAAGAGGGCCCCATTTATATATGCTGCTCCTGCCATCGCCTCATGTACAGGAGATCTGTTGTCCAAATGAACAATGAAAAGTACAACAGTGCACTGATAAAACAGATCATGGAACATGGTGGTGCCTTGGAAACCAATGGAAAGTTGTGGCTCTGTACAACGTGCCACAGAACACTGAAGCGAGGAGAAATCCCGACTCAGTCGTGGGCCAACGGGTTAGCACTTGACGATGTCCCGCCTGAGATGAGTGACCTCCGGCCACTGGAAGTACGACTCGTCAGCCAAAGGATTCCCTTCATGAAGCTTGTATCCCTGCCGAAAGGTGGCCAGAAATGCATTCACGGCAGTGCGGTGAATGTGCCATCAAAACTTGACACAGTGACAACACTTCTTCCACGATTGCCGCAGGACGCAGAAGTTGTTCCACTGAAACTCAAACGCAAGCTCGCGTACAAAGGCCACTACATGCACGAATATGTACGTCCTAAGAAGATCATGGCGGCTCTAAAGTGGCTTCAGCTCAACAATCCACTGTACAAGGACATCACACTTTGTATGGATTGGGAGGCAATATGGGAACAGGATGAATCAGATCTGTGGGAAGCCATGACTCTCAATGAAGGAGCACCCCGGGAAGCCAACGTACAATCACCGATGTCATCATCACTGGTAATTCAAAATAATTATCAGGGTCTACAACACCTAGCAAGATCGCGACATCTTGATGTCGTCAACGTACCGGCGGATGGGAACTGCTTCTTTCATGCCGTCTCTGTATCCCTTCAAGCATCAGGCGTTCAGTCAACAAGTGCATCTGATTTGAGGGCCCAACTAGTACACTTCCTTGAAGACTCCACCTCGTCTCGTACCTATGCTGGTTTCGTTCCCAGGAATTCTCAAGGACTAACTCCAAGTCAACAAGAATCTCCAAACCGCAGGATGACCAGATATGTTACAGCACTTCGCGGTGGAGAATGGGCCGATAACATCGCAGTGCAGGCTATTGCTCAAATGCTCAACATCAACATCCGGGTGCTCAACACCATCACCCCAGACTGGATGCACGACATTCACCCGACAGGCACACGAAGCGACAACACCATCACATTGGGTCTCATTGGAGAACAACACTACGTAGCTCTTGAAAACTCCACCAACCACCAGGAAACACCAAGCAACAGCCCCAGGAGCACACACGAAGAGCAACAAGATGACGTCGCATCGGAACCGGACGACAGACTGCGAGGGATTCCCTACGATACTCTCCTCCAAGAAGAAGGAAATGCAGACAAAACTTACTCCGTGGCTCCAGCAGAAAATCTAAAACCCTGTGCCTTTCTGCTTGATGAGTTATTCGAAGAACTCGCCAATCCGTCAAAGTATCCACATGGCAGTGGTGGACTTTCCGCGAAAAGACCCAAGAGCATCACTCCAAGGAAGTACTTCAATCAAAGACTACTGGATGCCGATGGACGCTTTGCCAAGGACATCGATTATTTGCTTGCTGCACAGTACACAGTGGAATCCAAGCAAATACTGGATGATCTGCAAATATCGATGAGACAAACACACGGAATGAGCTTCCAGAACCGCCCAATCAACGCCGGTTTGTTGAAGTCATCTGACAATGTACAAGCAATGATCCGCACAGACACAGCATTCAGGTTTCTGAAAAACGTACGTGGATCACCTGCATACTGGAAAACGACGCTACTGGATTTGCTAGGCATGGTGCGGCAACTCGGCACTCCCACTTGGTTCCTGACACTCTCAGCAGCGGACATGCAATGGCCTGAGGTCATCCAGAGCATAGCCAGGCAGTACGGGACCAAACTCAGTGATGACGATGTGAAGAACATGAGCTGGGAGGACAAATGCAAATGGCTCAGAAACAACCCAGTCACAGCGGCCAGACAATTTCAACACAGACTCGAGACTTTCTTTAAGGAGTTCATAGGCTCAAAGAGCAATCCCATTGGACAGCTTGAGGACTTCATGATCCGCGTGGAATTCCAAGCTCGTGGGTCGCCACATGCGCACACGATCCTGTGGATAAAAGACGCCCCAAAGATCGGAGTCAACACGGATGAAGAAGTCTCTGCGTTTATTGACCGCTACCAATCCTGCTCCCTACCTGAAGATGATGACGATCTACATGAGCTCGTCACGTCTCTCCAAAGCCACACCCACTCGCGCACCTGCAGAAAAGGCCAAAACTGTCGGTTCAGGTTTCCTCATCCACCGAGCCAAACCACACTCATCGCCAAGCCACCAACAGAAGAAGATCCTGTTCTCGCAGCACGCCAGATCAGCGAGAAGCAAGAGGTTCTTCTGAAAGTGAAACGGGAATTAGAAAGTCCTGAGTGTCCTCGGGACATCACACTTCCGGATTTGCTGCAGAGAGCCGAGGTTGATCAGCTCCAATATGAAGAAGCGGTGAAAGTGGCCAAGACAGGAAAACAGATCATTCTGAAGCGTCAACCACGTGAGGCATGGGTCAACCAATACAATCCGGACATCCTCCATACATGGAGAGCAAACATGGATCTCCAGTTCATCCTTGATCCGTATTCCTGCATCATGTACGTGACGAGCTATATGCTGAAAAGTGAGAGAGCTATGGGAGAACTACTCAGAGCAGTCGTAGACGAATGTCGAGGGGAAGAGATCAAGTCAAGACTTCGAAAAGTGGGTTCAGCTTTCCTGCACAACCGAGAGGTCAGCGCTCAGGAAGCTGCATACAGACTTCTTTCTCTGCCACTGAAGAAAGCCAGTCGAACAGTCGTTTTCGTCAACACTTCCCCAAAGGAGAAACGAGTGGCAATGCTTAAACCGCGGGCTCAACTGATGGACATGGACGATGACTCAGAAAGCATCTACTGCACATCTCTTCTCGACAGGTATTCAGCTCGGCCACAAACTCTGGAGGACATGTCGCTGGCTGAGTTTGCAGCAAATTATACCACTACGACCGCTGGTAATGCTGCAGAGGGACATGACCATCAACCACAAGTCTTGTCTGATGATGAAGCTGAAGAGGACGATGAACCACGAGGTGCAGCTACCACGAAAATCCAATTAACAAACGGATTGGGACAGATGCACAGACGAAGAAAACCCTGCATCATCAGATTCCACCAAGAAAAAGCCGAGGGAGAAGCCAAGTACCGCAACCTCCTCATGCTATACCAACCTTGGCGGAATGAGGAAACCGACATCAAGGGAAATTGCGCGTCATTCCTGGAGAAGTATCAACAAGTCCAGGCTCTTGTCCGAAACAACGAGCAGAAATTCACCCACAATGCCGGGGAAATTGACCAAGCACTGCAGGACCTTCACGAGTTTGGTCCCCCTGAACACGCTTGGGACGCCATGGCACCGAACGCACGACACGAAGAAGCACAACAGGAAGAGGAGGGCGCAGTGAATGACAGATTTTTGGAGCAACCAGACATGGCAGAGAATATCGATTTGGGCCCCGAAGCACGCTCCAACAACTCGGAATTTCATGCTCGTTTCAATGCAGAACTTGGGAAGACACTCATGACACCTCAACAATACAGAGAAATGATGAGAACCTTGAATGTCCAACAAATGGAAGTCATCAAGGTGCACCGCAAGTGGTGCAAGGACATGATACGCGCTCTGAAGTCTGATGGACCAGTTCCCGTCTACAGGTTATTTCTCAGTGGACCGGGAGGTGTCGGGAAGAGCCACTTGATCAAACTGGTGCACCACGAGACAATGAGATTACTGAAACCCTTGTCGGGGTACTTTGAGCCTGACGAGCTGCCCGTTATCCTCACTGCTTTCACAGGAACGGCTGCATTCGGCATCGAGGGAATGACACTGCACTCTGCCTTCAGCTTTGCTTGTGGACCACGCAGCAAGAGAGAATACATGCCTGCGAGTAGCGAGAAACTCAACTCCCTCAGATCGCACCTCGGGAAGCTCAAATTGCCCATAATAGACGAGGTGTCCATGGTTGGAGCAGATCTGCTCTATCACATCCACCGGCGACTACAGGACATCACAGGGCAATCAGATCCCGACTCCCGTTTTGGAAACGTCAGCATCCTTGCCGTCGGGGACCTTTTTCAGCTGCAACCAGTGGGTCAGAATCATGTCTTTGGTCTTCCTTCTGATTGCTACGCCAGGTTACATGGATCCCTTTGGGAAGAAAACTTCTCTGTCATCGAGTTGACTGAGAGCATGAGGCAGAAGGACGACAAGCAATTTGCTGACCTGCTCATGAGGGCCAGAAAAGCTACCTGCACAGAGGACGACATCAAGCTACTGAAGACTCGAGTCGTCACTTCATCTGACAACACCTACCCTGCTGATGCCCTACACGTCTTTAAGACCAACAAAGAAGTCGACAACCATAACTTGTCACACATCAAGAAATCACAATCACACATCCATGAGATCAAGGCCATTGACAAGCGTAAGGATGTCCACACAGGCCAGCTTACCGTGGTGATGCCATCTAAAGCATCCGACACTGGAGGACTGCGAGAAGTTGTCGTGGTCACAATGGGGGCACGGGTCATGGTCACTGTCAACATCAACGTGTCCGACGGCCTGGCCAACGGTGTTTGTGGAACTGTCGTTGGGATTGAGACCACAGGAAATCAGGTGATCGTCATCCTTGTCAAGTTTGACAGTCCTCGAGTCGGAAAAGATGCCATCGCCCAGAGTCAATACAAGCAACAGTATCCTGACGCAGTTCCGATTATGAGGCAGGACGTCCAGTTCTTCACAGGAAGAGGACGACAATCCGTGGAGGCCAGACGAACACAGTTTCCACTCACACTTGCCTGGGCCTGTACCATCCACAAAGTCCAAGGAAAAACGCTGGAGCAAGTTGTAGTTGCCATGGAAGGGAGAGGGAAATTTATGCCAGGACAGGCATACGTCGCCATGAGCCGTGTACGATCTTTGCAAGGACTGTTCTTTCTCGGGTTCGATGCAAGTCACATCCGCATCAACCCAGTCGTTCAACAAGAAATGGATCGTCTGAACAACGCTGCAAAAAAGAATCACCCCTTGCCTTGCCGCATTACCAAGCTGATAACAGATGCGTCAAAATCAGTTTTCTGAACGTCCGATCTTATCTCGAGCACTTTGATGACATGAGGAACGATCCAGCTATCAGAAAGATGGATGTGCTCTGTTTTGCTGAGACATTTTTGCATGACGGCCAACGACTAGGACCGGAACAAATGCTCAAGCAGGACGTTCAATGCTTTCGAGCTGAGAGGCCCCTCGACCACGGGATTCACAGAGGAGGCATTATGATTCAGGCTCCACAGGAGATGACTCCAGCGAGTTTGGACACACCATCCACAGCACTGGAGTACACAGGAATCGCCCTCCACGCCCACCGAAGGACAATCAACATCGTGACCGTGTACAGGCCTCCATCACAGGGTCCTAGGATATTCAAAGACCGTCTTCAACAACTGATGACCACACTGAACACAGAAAACCTGACGGTCCTCCTCGGAGATTTCAATTTTGACTTGCTGGACACCCCTGACCATGACATCCTCCAGCTGATGGCTCACCACGGGTTTCGCCAGTGTGTGACCGGACCAACGACTGACCAAGGATCGCTACTGGACCACGTCTACGTCAACCAGCCAGTCACTGTACATGTGGATGTCGTGGACACATATTATTCAGACCACGATATCATTTGCGTCTCTCTGCAAATGTGACTTTTCACCTATGATGAGATGTATTCCTACTTTTAGTTCTTTTATATTATACACAATTATCACTAGTTCATGTATGACTGCATACAGTTAGGTCAATTGGAATACTACGTTCTATTTTAGGCTGATGTATTGTTAGTAACATATAGTTCATGTATTGTTTTTCAATAGGAGTATGCATGTTTACATTATGCTGTAACTTTTCTCCAATTGTTCTCAATTGCAAAACAAGAATTTCAAAAGTAATACAAATTAAAGGTATTAATTCTCATTCATTTTTTTATGGATGTTACACAATTTAATGGTAATGTTCAGGGAACTTGTTTCACGAACGTCCGGCTTTGGACATGTATAGTTATGTACTTGTCAGAAAAATATAATAAAATACATATCAACAGAACAACCATTTCTCTGTCTCATATTTTTGCAGCACTTCGCAGCACATAGAGTCCAAATGTTATCAAGTACCACCACATGGATGTGATTACAATATCAAACTTTTGGCGGGATAGAATGGTTTAATTTGAAACAAATCTTCCCGCATGACAACGTAGGTGTGGCTTTGCTACACAGATCTTGTAGTCTTTTATTTTGGCAACAAAAGTAGCTGCGGCGAAGGTATGCGCTCTACCGAGTGCCCGTTCTAGTTTACTTTGTTTCTGATTCGTGATACATTCATATTTGTTAGATACAAATAATTGAAATGGTATTCTTTTGCGGAAATCAATGCGCATCTTTTCGTGTCTCGATCACATTTTTATCCATAATTATTGGCGCTGAGGAAGCGCCTTTAGCGATTGACTTCCAGCCAGTGTAACGCTAATTCCTGTCACAGGAATTCTGAGATCATATAAGTGGGCGTGGCAGTTCCTGATTGGTTCATGTTGGGGAACGCCTTCTCGCTGCCGACGTGACGTAAATTCGCGCACGCGCACTGGTGATTGGCGCTGAGGAAGCGCCTTTAGCGATTGACTTCCAGCCAGTGTAACGCTAATTCCTGTCACAGGAATTCTGAGATCATATAAGTGGGCGTGGCAGTTCCTGATTGGTTCGTGTTGGGGAACGCCTTCTCGCTGCCGACGTGACGTAAATTCGCGCACGCGCACTGGTGAAGCTTACTCGATCTTACTCGATCCCATATTACATGTACTTTCATTGCATACAAATTATACTTCCTCCTAGAAATTCCATGCCCGAACCTCAGCGCAATCCAAGAGGATTCACTTGTTTTCTATATTATAGATCGGAGGTTTCACAGCTGTGGGAATTATTTGACGTGTGGGATTTCTTTGATTAATGTCTTGTATTATGTGGTGTGTTGTGTCAGTGGCATTGCAGTGTCAGTTGTGGAAAGAAAAGATTTGTTGAAATGGAGAATGTATTTATGTTTTCTGTTTTTGCAAACCTCCGTATTAAGTTGTGGATGAAAGAAAACTCTTCTTTTTCAGGGAATCAAATATGCTTCAATCCAGTGATTCTCAACAGGTGGGTCTGAACCACTCCCCACCACATACTCCACAAAAGAAGAAGAAGAAAACTCTTTGGAAGAGTTTGAAGTAAATAATTTTCTTTCCCTCCTCTTCGCTTTTCACGCCTCAGCCCAAATTGGGCTAAGGGGTATTGTCGTCCGGGCGTCCGTCAACTTTTGGTTTTCATCAATTTCAAGGAGAACGGCTTGTCCGATTAAATCCATTTTTGCAGTGTGTGTTGGGGTTGAATAGAGGAAGGACCCTTTCCAAAATGGGCGCGCTATTTTCAATATGTCCGCCACGGCAACCATCTTGAAATTGGTTTCCGTCAATTTCGAGCAGAATGGCTTGTCCGATTAAATCCATTTTTGCAGTGTGTGTTTGAGTTGAGTAGAGGAAGGTGCCTTTTGAAAATGGGCGCACTGTGATTTTCAATATGGCCGCCATGGCAGCCATCTTGAAATTGGTTTCCGTCAATCAACCTTGGGCCCCCGTGTGACACCTCAGCAGCCTTGGGCGGCCCGGTGTGACACCTCAGTAACCTTGGGGGCCCCGTGTGACACCTCAGTAACCTTGGGGGCCCCGTGTGACACCTCAGCAACCTTGAGGGACACGTGTGACGCCTCAGCAGCCTTGGGGGCCCCATGTGACACCTCAGCAGCCTTGGGGGCCCCGTGCTGAATCCCAGCAGCCTTGGGGGCCCCGTGTGACACCTCAGCAGCCTTGGAGGCCCCGTGTGGCACCCAAGCAGCCTTGGGGGCCCCATGCTGCACCCCAACAGCCTTGGGCGGCCCGGTGTGACACCTCAGTAACCATTGGGGCCCCGTGTGACACCTCAGCAACCTTGGGGGCCCCGTGTGACGCCTCAGCAGCCTTGGGGGCCCCGTGTGACACCTCAGCAGCCTTGGGGGCCCCGTGCGGTACCTCAGCAGCCTTGGAGGCCCCGTGCGGCACATCAGCATCATTGAATGCCAAGTGCAGCACTGCCTATTTGAAGGTTATATGTGACAGCGCGAGATGAAACCAGCAAGAGCCATTACTACACATGACAAGGTATCCTTTCTTCCTTGAACATCTCACAAACGTTTTGATCATGGACTCAAGCATCTTCTCTCATCGAGAATACAGTCACATGAAAAAGTAAGTACACCCCATGTAAAGTTTTGACTTTTTCAACATATTTCATCATACAGCTATTTGATCTTCATTTCAACAATATTGATAGATAAAGGTGATAAAATAAAACAAATGTCATGAAACATTTACATTTTGTAGTCCATTGTATAATTTAAATAAACATAAATGCAAATTTCACATGTGGAAAAAGTAAGCACACCTTTGGCTCTAATAGGTGGTATTGCCCCCTTTGGCAGAAACAACCTCAAGTAGGCATTTCTTATAACTGTCTACCAGTCTCTGACATCGACTGGGAGAAATTTTTTCCCACTCCTCCATGCAGAATTCTTTCAGCTGTGCGATGTTTGAGGGGTTTCTTGCATGCACAGCTCGTTTCAAATCCCCCCGCAATATCTCGATGGGATTTTGATCCGGGCTTTGATTTGGCCATTCCAGAACCCTCCATTTCTTTCTTTTCAGCCATTCCTTGGTGGATTTACTGGTATGTTTAGGGTCATTGTCATGTTGCAAGGTACACGTTCGGTTGAACTTCAACTTTCCGACAGATGGCCTCACATTATCCTCAAGCACCCTCTGGTACAATGAAGAATTTATAGTGGATTCTATGATGATGAGCTGCCCAGGCCCTGATGCAGCAAAGCTGCCCCAAACCATAATATTTCCACCACCATGCTTTACACTTGGTATCGCGTTCTTGTGGTCAAATGCTGTGTTTGGTTTTCGCCAAACATGTCTTCTGGTGCTGTGGCCAAATAGCTCTACCTTTGACTCATCTGTCCAGAGCACATTGTTCCAGAAGTGCTGGTCTTTACCTCGGTGTTCATTGGCAAACTTTAGTCTTGCCCTGATGTTCTTTCTGGACAGCAAAGGTTTCCTTCTGGCACACCTCCCATGTAGATCAAATTTGTGCAGCCTCTTTCTAATGGTAGACTCGTGCACTTTGACATCAACAGTGGCAAGAGCTACCTGTAGGTCCCGTGATGTAATTCTGGGGTTCTTCGAGACTTCTTACAGCATCTTTCGGTCTGCTCTCGGGCTGAACTTGCTGGAGCGCCTGGAGCGGCCTGGCCTGAACAAGTTGGCAGTTGTTTGGAATCTTCTCCACTTGTAGATGATCTTCCGGACAGTCGAATGATTGATTTCAAATTGTTTGAAGATCTTTTTGAATCCCTTCCCAGACTCGTAGGCATCTATAACCTTCTTTCTGAAGGCCTCAGCGAGCTCTTTTGATCTAGGCATGGTTACGCCGCACACTTCAACAACAAAAAGCAAACCAAACTAAATGTGAGTTTTAAATAAGACAGGTTCCTCCAAGATCCTCTCTAACGATGTTCTAATCATTTACACCTGAGCTGGTGCACCTGATTCTAATTTTAGGTGTTTAAAGTAGTGATAAATGTAGGGGTGTACTTACTTTTTCCACATGCGAAATTTGCATTTATGTTCATTTAAATTACTAGGGCATGCCCGTACTATATCTATATCTAAAATTATATCCCCCCCTCTATTTACATGAAATGGTTTGGTGCATGAAATGTTTTGGTCCATTCGCAACGCCAAAGCGAACGGCGAACGGCTTGCGAGTACAGTGACAATCCCCCCGGGGTTTTAATTAGTTTTAAAACATAGTTTAACGCCAACATAGCCCCAACATAGTTTGCAAACGTGAAATAAATGAATACGCTCTCAAATGTGCCATCCGAGGCAGAGTGTGTCCGCCACGTTCGGCACACGCGATAGCTCGCTGCTCTCTGATTGGTTGAATCGTTTTTTGGACATAGCTCGGTAAGTAATTGTCCGATTAATATGAAACCTTGAAAAGGCACATCCTCGGGTCCCCAGCAATATACCTGGCAAGTTTAAAGTATATCGGACCCGTGGTTGTCGAGAAACAGCGGTCACAGACAAACGTACAAACAAACAAACACACAGAGATTACTGGAATTATAGATAGATACAATGGACAACAAAATGTAAATGTTTCATGACATTTGTTATATTATATCACCTTTATCTATCAATATTGTTGAAATGAAGATCAAATAGCTGTATGTTGAAATGTTTAAAAAGTCAAAACTTTACATGGGGTGGACTTACTTTTTCACGTGACTACATCTATTTATGAGCTTATTCATTCCTCAATGCTTGTTTGTCAAGTGGTTATCATTTACTTTGTTTCTGATTCGTGATACATTTATATTTGTTAGATACAAATAATTGAAATGGTATTCTTTTGCGGAAATCAATGCGCATCTTTACGTGTCTCGATCACATTTTGATCCATAATTATTTTCTATATTATAGATCGGAGGTTTCACAGCTGTGGGAATTATTTGACGTGTGGGATTTCTTTGATTAATGTCTTGTATTATGTGGTGTGTTGTGTCAGTGGCATTGCAGCATCAGTTGTGAAAATAAGAGATTTGTTGAAATGGAGAATGTATTTATGTTTTCTGTTTTTGCAAACCTCCATATTAAGTTGTGGATGAAAGAAAACTCTTCTTTTTCAGGGAATCAAATATGCTTCAATCCAGTGTTTCTCAACAGGTGGGTCTGAACCACTCACCACCACATACTCCACAAAAGAAGAAGAAGAAGAAAACTCTTTGGAAGAGTTTGAAGTAAATAATTTTCTCTCCCTCCTCTTCGCTTTTCACGCCTCAGCCCAAATTGGGCTAAGGGATATTGTCGTCACGGGCGTCGTCCGGGCGTCGGTCAACTTTTGGTTTCCGTCAATTTCAAGGAGCACGGCTTGTCCGATTAAATCCATTTTTGCAGTGTGTGTTGGGGTTGAGTCGAGGAAGGTTCCTTTCGAAAATGGGCGCGCTGCGATTTTCAATATGGCCGCCAAGGAGCCATCCGGGCGTCAGTCAACTTTTGGTTTCCGTCAATTTCGAGCAGAACGGCTTGTCCGATTAAATCCATTTTTGCAGTGTCTGTTGGGGTTGAATAGAGGAAGGATCCTTTCCAAAATGGGCGCGCTGCGATTTTCAATATGGCCGCTACGGTAGCCATCTTGAAATTGGTTTCCGTCAATTTCAAGCAGAACGGCTTGTCCGATTAAATCCATGTTTGCAGTGTGTGTTGTGGTTGAGTAGAGGAAGGTGCCTTTCGAAAATGGGCTCGCTGCGATTTTCAATACGACCGCCACGGCAGCCATCTTGAAATTGGTTTCCGTCAATTGAGCAGAATGGCTTGTCCGATTAAATTCATTTTTGCAGTGCGTGTTGGGGTTGAATAGAGGAAGGTGCCTTTTGAAAATGGGCACGCTGTGATTTACAATATGGCCGCCATGGCAGCCATCTTGAAATTGGTTTCCGTCAATCAACCTTGGGGGCCCCGTGTGACACCTCAGCAGCCTTGGGGGGCCCGGTGTGACACCTCAGTAACCTTGGGGGCCCCGTGTGACACCTCAGCAACCTTGGGGGCCCCGTGTGACACCTCAGCAGCCTTGGGGGCCCCGTGTGACACCTCAGCAGCCTTGGGGGCCCCGTGCGACACCCAAGCAGCCTTGGGGACCCCATGCTGCACCCCAACAGCCTTGGGGGGCCGTGTGGGGCACCTCAGCAGCCTTGGGGGCCCCGTGCGGCACCTCAGCAGCCTTGGAGGCCCCGTGCGGCACCTCAGCAGCCTTGGAGGCCCCGTGCGGCACATCAGCATCATTGAATGCCAAGTGCAGCACTGCCTCTTTGAAGGTTATATGTGACAGCTAGAGATGAAACCAGCAAGAGCCATTCATTACTACACATGACAAGGTATCCTTTCTTCCTTGAACATCTCACAAACGTTTTGATCATGGACTCGAGCATCTTCTCTCATCGAGAATACAGTCACGTGAAAAAGTAAGTCCATCCCATGTAAAGTTTTGACTTTTTCAACATATTTCATCATACAGCTATTTGATCTTCATTTCAACAATATTGATAGATAAAGGTGATATAATAAAACAAATGTCATGAAGCATTTACATTTTGTAGTCCATTGTATAATTTAAATAACCATAGATGCAAATTTCGCATGTGGAAAAAGTAAGTCCACCCTTGGCTCTAATAGGTGGTATTGCCCCCTTTGGCAGAAACAACCTCAAGTAGACATTTCTTATAACTGTCTACCAGTCTCTGACATCGACTGGGATAAATTTTTGCCCACTCCTCCATGCAGAATTCTTTCAGCTGTGCGATGTTTGAGGGGTTTCTTGCATGCACAGCTCGTTTCAAATCCCCCCGCAATATATCGATGGGATGGTAGACTCGTGCACTTTGACATCAACAGTGGCAAGAGCTACCTGTAGGTCCCGTGATGTAATTCTGGGGTTCTTCGAGACTTCTTCCAGCATCTTGCGGTCTGCTCTCGGGCTGAACTTCTTGGAGCGCCTGGAGCGGCCTGGCCTGAACAAGTTGGCAGTTGTTTGGAATCTTCTCCACTTGTCGATGATCTTCCGGACAGTCGAATGATTGATTTCAAATTGTTTGGAGATCTTTTTGAATCCCTTCCCAGACTCGTCGGCATCTTTAACCTTCTTTCTGAAGGCCTCAGAGAGCTCTTTTGATCTAGGCATGGAGACGCCACACACTTCAACAACAAAGAGCAAACCAAACTAAATGTGTGAGTTTTAAATAAGACAGGTTCCTCCAAGATCCTCTCTAACGATGTTCTAATCATTTACACCTGAGCTGGTGCACCTGATTCTAATTTTAGGTGTTTGAAGTAGTGATAAATGTAGGGGTGTACTTACTTTTTCCACATGTGAAATTTGCATTTATGTTCATTTAAATTATACAATGGACTACAAAATGTAAATGTTTCATGACATTTGTTATATTATATCACCTTTATCTATCAATATTGTTGAAATGAAGATCAAATAGCTGTATGTTGAAATATGTTTAAAAAGTCAAAACTTTACATGGGGTGGACTTACTTTTTCACGTGACTACATCTATTTATGAGCTTATTCATTCCTCAATGCTTGTTTGTCAAGTGGTTATCATTTACTTTGTTTCTGATTCGTGATACATTTATATTTGTTAGATACAAATAATTGAAATGGTATTCTTTTGCAGAAATCAATGCGCATCTTTACGTGTCTCGATCACATTTTGATCCATAATTATTTTCTATATTATAGATCGGAGGTTTCACAGCTGTGGGAATTATTTGACGTGTGGGATTTCTTTGATTAATGTCTTGTAGGCCATGGGGCATACCATTAAAATCCACTTTTTCGTGCAACAGGAATGGGGATTACTTGATTTATTCATGAAAATCAGCAAAATATTCGTTCCATTCGATATAATAATGTCCCCAATAAATATACCTGCACATTAAAATACAAATAAAGAAAGAATTTCGATAAAAAAATCAGGTTTAAAATTCGCGGACAAGGTTGTTCACGTGATAAATTCAGCGAATGAGCGCTCCAGATACGTCAGGTGCCGTAATTGGCCAATCACGCAGCTCATACTAAGCTCCGTTCGGTAGCTGACAAACCAAGATGGCAACGCCCATTGCTTCGGCAGTGACAGGAAAACCTGTTCAATTTTCGTCCAAATTTTGCGTGATGCATGTTGTCCATAAAACTAAAAGCAATTTCATTCAATTCAATGATAAAAACTGGGCCCGCTTTGTTGAATTTGCGAGTAAATGGTTGCTCTATGACTGTAAAGAACGCGATTTACTGGCCGACTGTGCGGTAAAGCTGGGGCTTGATTTTGCCGATACACAATCCTGCATTGAAGCCAAACCAGAAAATCCCAACATTGGCTACCATTATGATTGTTCACGTCGCTTTTGTGACATCAGTAAAGTGAACAGGCTGAAGGAGAAAAAGACCGAAACATCTACATCTCATGGTAAGTTAATATGATTATGTAGTAATTTTTTTAGTAAGCTTTAAGTTTAGCCAAAAGTTTCAATTGTTCTGCAAACATAGACATGATCATGATGATAGAATCTGATCGTGATGATAGAATTCACATTACATTGCCATATATCATGATCAAATAAATCATCATGCTTGATTCAAGCAAGTTAGTAACAAGTTCCGAAAGATTTGGAGTTGGCCTTAGAAGAGTAGTATCTTCAAATTCAATTGACAAATGTACAGCAGACTCAGCAAGTCATGCATGATGAAATGTACATTTTATGATTTTGTTTATCTATTTCAAGACTACAATTTATAATACAAATCGTACTATTGCAAGCATGCTCTTTTATACTTTAGTAATAGTATCATGATATGTGGGGATATTGTGGTTTATGTCATCAGGCTCATGTCACACCTCATTACAGTTTTTAGGATCCACAAAGAATTAAGAAATAATTTTGTACATGTAGACAACACATTTTTACTAAATTGTACGGTAGGTACTTCTTACTGTCCTGTAAATGATGGTAATAAAAAGTATGTTTACCTTGTCGGAGAAGTTGTTAAAAAAAACCATGATTTGATATTTGTTACTAAAAAAGACAGATGTTTGCAAAATTTTAAACTCTATAATTATAAACAATAAACACATGTTGAGTTTATTTTTATTTTGTATTTTTGTTTTGTTGTTTTTTTGCGCGGTGGTCATGGTCATTAATATTTTTACTAGCAAAGCGTGTACAAATGTATAACAAGGGATGCACCAATAGATTCTTGGGGGGGGGGGGGGGGGGACATGGAAGTTTTTTGAAGAAAAAAATCGTCACCTACTATTGAGGCAAAAAAGAAAATTTACTCACTGATCTGAGTAGAAAAACAACAACTGAATATCAATGAAATACATTAGATATGAAAAAACACTTTGCCGTCTTGGTGGCGGAAAAAAAACCCCACTTTGTTTTTAACAGTTCCCGAGAAATCCTTGAAGACGTCGGAGCTATCGACAATTAAAAAAAATAACATGTGGACTTTGTTCTAAACAGTTTCTCAAAAAATCCTGGAAGACGGCGGAGCTATCGACAATTTTTTGTGCACAGTGTGCATGTATACTTTTAAGGTGCAAATGTTTACTTGCACAGTTACTTTGAGTGTGACCGCTATTTTGTCAATGCATGGATGATGCTGCCGGCTTTATTTGGGGCAAATACCAACGTGAGATGGCACAAGTTTTTATTGTTGCATCAAATTGCACGTTCCATCCCATGATATCCTAAAGGCCAAACAAAAATATAATTGTTGTATTATATATTTTTTTAAATATATTGTCAGAAAAAATTGGGTATACAAGTAACTGGAAGAAAAAAAATGAAAACAATTGCGTACATTTATGTTTAGACAATAATTCAATGGTTGGTAGGTAGGAAGAAAATAAATACATGTTTCATATTTGTTGAAAAAAAGTTAAATTCTAATCACTCAAAATTTGTTTCTTCCTTCTGTTTAATGCAGATGCCGGGACAGACATGAACGAACTTGACGATGGTCCAGTTGTAGTTAGTGAAAGCAGTGGAGAGCCCAGCAGAAAGAGAATGTTGCGTTCCTCAGATGCAAACAGCAGCCAGAGATTGGAGCAGGCGACATATGTTTCCTGAAGAGTGCATTTTCTGCCATAGCAACCAATACAAGCGCAGTCACATCTCAGGAAAGAGGTCAATGGTAAGGCTAGTAAAATGTGAACTCATCAGTGGAGGTCAACTTCTAAAGGCTGCAAAAGCAAAAGAGGATGTACAAATGCTGCATCAAATAGAAGGGGAGGACTTGGTTGCCAGGGAGCTTCAGTACCATCATGGCTGCTACAAGAACTACACAAGATTTTTGAGTAAACCTGGCAAGCCATTGACCCCAGTTCAAAATGGCTATATTGATGCTTTTGACAAATTCAGCCAAAACACCATCAGAAAGCGTCTAATTATAGGCAAAGAAATTCTTACATTGAGTAAACTCAATAAGATATTTATCCGCGCCATTAAAGATGTCAGCGGCATCGATGCACCATATCGAACATGGCATCTGAAGACGCGACTACAGAAAAGCTTTCCACAGTTAGTCTTCATCAAAGCCAAAAGTAGAAACATGAGTGACATTGTGTTTAGTGAGTGTCTATCAGCAGAAGATTTGGCCGAGGACTTGGTAGACGATACAGCAGGGAGTTTAACAGATGACAGCACAGATAATGAAGAGGAGAGTATACCAACTGTTTCAGAATCCAAAATACCACCCACAAATGACGACTTACGCATGCTGTATAGCGCTGCACTCATCATAAAGGCTGCTGTCTCCAATAAGCCATCTTCACCACCACCATGGCCACCTACTTCTGACGACCTAACAGAAGATAAAGTAAAGGCAGAGGTTCCTTTTCAACTGTTCAACTTCCTTGCTTGGCTGATAGGTGTATCCAGTGAGCCGGATGGTGCAGACTTTGTAGAAGTTCCAGATGACAAACAAAGAAGGCTGCTATCAATTTCGCAAGATATAATTTTCTTGGCCTCAAAAGGAAAACGACCCATGCCAAAGCATTATGCAGTAGCAACCGCGATCCGCCACCTGACAGGTTCCGCCAGCGTAATAGGGATTATAAATGGGCTAGGGCATTGCATTTCACAGACAACCTTAATGGAGTACAATACAGCTCTTGCACAGCGCCAAATCAGCATGGGGGATATGAACTTACCACCTGATATACAGAGGGGGAAATTCACCACTATAGTCTGGGATAATATAGATTTCGGGGAAGAAACACTGTCTGGCAAGGGGACTACGCACAGTACTAATGGTATAATGATACAAAGACCAAGTGAATTACCTGTAGAGATTTCTACAACACCATCTTTGAAAAGGACCAGGCAAAGAACAATTCAAGCTCCTCCCACTGAAATCTGTCCATTCATGGGATATGGGAAGAAAAGGGGACCTCCCTGCCTTGGTACCACAGTAGATGTTGACCAGAACAATCATGAACCTGCTAAAGACCAAGCCAGCAGTCAAGACATGGCATACAACATGTTGAAGTACAAATTTGATGGCATTCCTGGATGGACAGGGTTTAATACATTCCTAACTACAATGTATCCAGTCAAGTCTGTAGTCGGATATCTCCCAGTTCTAAATGCCAGCCCAACTGAGATGGACACTGTCCAGACTATTCTAATCAGGTCTCTCCAGTATGCAGATAATCTTGAACAGTATGTAGTGGGACTCGTCTTTGACCAGGCAATTTATGCAAAGGCCCAACAAATACGTTGGTGCAATGATGTATTCAAGAAGAGGATAGTCATTCGTCTAGGGATGTTCCATACAAAGATGACGTATCTTGCTTGCATAGGCAAGCGGTTCAAAGATGCAGGGCTCTCAGATATTCTTATTGAGGCTGGTGTCATTGCAGAGGGATCAATTGTAGGCGTAATGAATGGCCATCACTACAATCGAAGCATGAGAGCGCATAAATTAATGCATGATGCTCTGAGGTATTTGCAGTGGGAAGCCTACTTCGACAGTGTTAGTGAAGAAGAACAGACAAAAGCAACTGATGTCATGAACAGGCTGCATTTAAGATACAACAAGAAGGAGATATCTGATGCCATAGACAGCGACTCTTTCAAGGACCTAGTGTCATCGTTTGAGGCTTTCATTGAGAAGAAGAGCTTGGAGTGTCCAACATTTGCATTTTGGTCTGACTATATTGACTGTGTTGAGAATGTGATGCTTCTCACTAGAGCTACAAGGACAGGGAATTGGGAACTCCACTTGTGCATTGTGAGGAAGATCCTCCCCTGGATGTTTGCCTACGATAGGCCAAACTATTCACGGTATCTATCAGCTTACTACCTTGAAATGTGCGATCTGCCTGAAACTCACTTCTCGGCTTATGTGGCATTAGCTGATGGAGAGTTTGCTGTCCAACGTCAAGAGGAATATGGTTTCGCTCAAATAGAGTGCGACATGTGCATTGAGCAGACATGCAACAGGGATGCTAAAACAAAGGGAGGATTGATTGGTTTCACTACTAACCATGGGGCTGTCCTGCGATGGCTACTTACACAACATGAGTGCTCAGCTATCACCAATAAGTGTAAGGAAATGGCTGGGAAGGAAAACCAAGCAAGATCCAGGAAAGACCTTGATCAAACTCGCGTCAGACGTGACGAACAAGATGTTGAAGCTGTCGTCAACACAATACGAAGTATGGTCAATCCATTTGAAGTTGACGGTAATGAGCTGATTCATCTGTCTTCAGGCGTTGTAACATCCGACAAGATACAAGAAGACCTACTGGAAGCTTATGATAAAGGTACTAAGAGCTTTACTTTGTTTTGCAAAGATCGTCTACAGGTGGAAAACGACTCTTTCTTCGATCCAATAAAGCGAATGAAGCTTGCTACGTTTGAGACGGCAAAAAAGACAACCACAACTAGAGTGAAGGGGAAAACTATCACCTTGAAAGCAGACAGAAAACTTTTTGCAAGACTGATATTTATTTCCAAGGTGCGTAAAGTTGATTTACGCCACATGATGACCTACTGCCTTGGTCCGCTGCCATTACCTATAGCAACAGAACTAGGAACTTTAGTGAAGACAGACAAGGCTTCAATCATGCACCATCTGCAGAAATCTGCTGAGCCAACAGTGATTGTGGACAGCATTCCACAAGAAAGTGTTTGGATCATAGATGGTATGGCTATGCTACAGGCATTGCGTTCATCTGCACCAGCTACCTTTCATCTGTTAGCAAAAGATTTGTTTGATAAAGTGGTGAAGCTATCAGTACGTCAGAATTCCAAAGAGATTCATTTTGTCACTGACACTTACCCAAGAATGAGCATCAAGAATGCAGAAAGAAAGCGGCGTGCTGCTACAGGAGTTCAGATTATACGGATTCAGGTGGACAACACCAACCAGAAGCGACCAATCCAATGGAAGAAGTTCCTCAGTGCCAGTGAGAACAAGGAAGCATTCGTGGAGTATCTTCTACATGTTTGGCAACAGTGCCCTCCTGACTCTTACAGAAATGTGAAGGTGTACATCGCACATGGAGAGCTATGTCATGCCCTCGGGATTGAGAATGGCATGGTAGTCTCAGAAGTAATTCCAGAGCTTCGTTGCAGTCATGAGGAAGCGGACACCAGAATCCTCTTGCATGCCGATTATGCACAGAAAAGGCTACAAGAAACTGACACAGCGCATAGAACGCATTCACCAGCAATTGTCATCAAATGCCAGGACACTGATGTCTTCATAATTAGTTTAGGTTGTGCTCATCAGTTTACTGTGCCTCTACTGTTTCACACCGGTGTCAAAGATAAGGTACGAACTCTTGATATGACATCTCTACAGAGCCAGCTGGGAACTGATGTAACATCTGCGCTTGTGGGATTTCACCCGTTTACTGGTTGCGACTCAGTTAGCGCCTTCAGAGGAAAAGGGAAAGTCACACCTTACAAGCTAATGATTAAGTATGACAAGTACAAAGAAACCTTTCAAGAGCTTGGGGTGTCATTCACTCCATCAGATGACCTAATTGCTAGACTGGAGCGATTTGCTTGCCATGTATATGGGCAGGAGAAAGCAGAAACCGTCAACGAGGCCAGATATGATGTTTCGACTTGGTGTCCATGCTGGAGAATACCTTCCACCAAACAGAGATTCTCTCATCAAACACATCATGCGTGCTAATTACCAAGCTGGTATATTTCGTCGTTGCCTAGAACAGCTGCCAGAAATTCCAGCTCCCAGTGAATCAGGATGGAAAGTTGAAGAGATTGATGGAACACCTTCTCTGGAAGTGGACTGGTGTAGTCTTCCACCTGCTCCTGATGACATCCTGGAGCTAGTACACTGTAGCTGCAAGAAGGGAAAATGTAAGCGTGCACTCAAAGATGACGTGCAGTCAGTGGCTGACGTAACATGCTGCAGTGAGCTTGGTATGCAATGTACAGAACTCTGTAGATGCACTGGATGCGAGAATGGTGAAATTGTATCCGATGAACCAGTTGCTGAGCCAGAGGAAGGAGCTGGTTCTGATGAAGAAGAATATTGAGGTGAAGTTCCTTTTTTTGAGGTGATATGAATTTATCAATCTTCATTTTTAAAGTGTCTTTTAGGTCAAGTGCACAAATATCTTCTGCATAATTTGCGAAGCTGGCCCCTCCTAGGGCTCAGCTTAAGCAGCTCTAATCCGTGCATAGCTGGGCTATTAAATTAAATTCTATTTAATTCAGTTCAAATTTGGCTCTGCAATTTGGCATAGGCTTCAACTTGGTAATTATGATAAACCACTTCCGAGCAGAATGTGACGTATGGTGCAGATCCAACCTTGAGATGGTACCACCAAGCATATTGTACATGTAGATTTACTGTTACTTTAAATACGTAGCTTCATAATAGTTTCTTATGCACTGTTTCGTAATCATTGCAATTTCCCACTGCCCCTTCATAGAGAAACCAACGATTACATAACAGTGTGTAATGAAACTATATGAAACTACGAATTACAATTATTTATTAAGTATTTCTTAGGCCTGCTTGTTTGTACAGAAAAATGCTCTTTAATTTGGCACTTTTTAAAAATGCAGCCAATCACATCCACCTTTCAAATTATTTGTCCCGTTTGTTAAAGCCTACATGAGCACAGTCTGATTACATGAGAATCATAAAACTTCCATTTCTTCACTTGTCGTTATCTCACTGAATTTGAAACAATGAATTCACTGGTAGATAAATGTTGTATTTTCTTCTCATACAATTCACATTCAATCAGACTGACTCTTGTGGTACATGTATCTATAGAAAAATGTAATGTGCCATTGTGTTTGATAGATAAAGCATATGTATAAAACACTGTATAATACAGTGGCAACTCCGTAACACAAACTCTGTTAACACGAAATTCATGATAACACGGAAGTGTTTTTTTTTTTCATTCCAAACTTATTTTCTACATTATAATATAACCTGCTAATTCCTTTAAACATGAACTAAATCATAAGATCCAAACAACTTCATGTTAAAGAGTTGCCACTATATATTACCTTTAAAACACATTTTGTCAACTTGAAATAATACTACATGAGAAATCATATTTTATCTGAAATATATTTTATTGTAGGCATTAGCGGCAATAACATTTTCACTGAAAGTACGTTTTATTTCATACATTACAATTTACAAGGTACTTTTCGTTAATTGAATGACATTGCTCATATCAACCCAATACTGATAAACCACATCTTATCTGGGTGTTAATACTGTTATTTGACTTGTCTTTTTACAAACCATTCATGGACACTCTTTGGAAATAGAGTTATGGGAAAGAAATGTAAACTTAACTGTTAGAACTAAGTAAAACAAATGGAAGTTTCATTTCATAGATAAGTCGTAAATAATGAAATGTCAAATGCATCAAAAATATGATATCAAGTACAATCATATAGAAACGAAGCTTAAACGTGTGGGTTAATATCATAAGAATAAATTAAGAATAAATTAATTTTAAACATGTCAACCACACAACATCAATGACAATCAGTGAAAAAATCACTGATCATACAGGATCGAACCTGGGAACCTCCGCTTTACTAGTAAGATGCTCTAACCTGAAGTTGAAGTTGAACTGAAATATACGATCAGATGGAGAAGAACGGATGATTTTAAATCAATACGCTTCTCAGATGAGAGGATGTTAGAGGAACGGGACTAGAACTGAAGACCTATTGATTTAAAATCATCCGTTCTTCTCCATCTGATCGTATAGCTCAGTTGGTTAGGGCGTCGCACTAGTAAAGCGCAGGTTCCCAGGTTCGAATCCTGGATGATCAGTGATTTTTTCACTGATTGTCATCTATGTGTGGTTGACATGTTTAAAATTAATTTATTCTTAAGTACAATCATTTTTTAAATGAAAGTCCTGTGTTCATGATTTCGACCTTATACCTGTGAATATAGTTAATAGTACAAATTTCTCAAACTTGAAAGCTGTAAATTGAACAATGATGTAAATTATAATGTAATGGATATCATAAACAAATTTGATTGTCTCAATTATTTATGTCTGTCTGCCTTATCCTGGCATGTATACATTATGTATTGAACATGGAAACGAAGCAAAAGTAACAGTACTCTTAAACACTGTTAATCATGCAAGCACTTTCCATGACATGCGTAATGTATACAAACTATACATGTTGTACTGTTTTAAATAAATAAGTTGAAAATGAATCTTCTAAAAAGTAAAAGGAGTCAGCCGTCAACTGCCACTCATTGCCATTCTTCAAATCAAAGAAGATGAACTGATCATAGAAGGTAGAAGTGAGAAGTTAATTTTAAAAAAGTAAAATAAAAATGATTTATTTGCGGCACAACATGTGTTTCAGCTGCGCGGACCATATTTTCAGATTGGATTCATTTTCAACTTATCGCTATGACTATCTAGATACAAAAATATCATGTTTATTGGTGTATTTTAGTGAAAAGGAGGTCTAGAAACAATATCACAATCAATTTTTTTCATTTTACTCCTCAAACTATCCAGAAATAAAAGAAAATGCAGTAACGTATAGTTGATGAATATATATTTACTTGCATTTTCATCAAGTGCGCGTTAAAAATTAATGAGCACCCCTGGTGTCTGGGGACATGGTGTTTCTTGTTCAGGAGCACATCCCCAACCCATCTATAGCAATTTTAAGTAATCCCCTGCGTTGGTGCACGAAATTGTCAAATTGAGCACATTTTAGCCCTATGCCCCATGGCCTAATGTGGAAAGTCTCTGAATTTAGTGACACTGAGGACATTTTGAACAGAGCTAGTGGCATTTCAAAGGATCTGGCCAAGGACTTTCCAACGTATCACTCCAGGGCTATGCGAAGAGAATTCGTTCAGTGTTTTGGTATTAAGCCAATGAATGTGAAGGCAGCATTTCTTCGAGAAGCATACCATAGGCTTACTGGAGACAGCTCAGCTGCAGAAACGCGTAGCCAAGCTGAAGTGGACAAAAGGATTCAGCATCTTCTGGATGAGGAAGATCCTGATATCATCTGGGATTTGAGAAGCAACAACAGTGGACGCCCCAAGCAGTTTGGTGTGTTTTTGGATCAGTGCCAAAGATACATCAATAGTGCTGTTGAAACTGCAGTTGATGACCGAAGGCATGACAATGTAACTGGTGAAGATACCATCACACACTTGGCCACTGCATTGAGTGTTCCGGACTTACACCGAGAAGTGTCCAATAGATGTCCTGAGGGAACCCCAATCCCAAGCATTCAGTGGCTAAGGATACAGTTTTGGCCGAGGAGGCCCTGCGCAAAGACTGCTAGTCGATACACTGGGAAGCTTAAAATAAAGTATATCATTCAAGCACGACCGTTTCGCTCCAATCACTTTGATGCCCACTATGGCTCCGCACTTTTTCGTTATGAAAAGGAATTCTCAATCAAATTCAGAGACTATGCTTGTTTTGTGAGTATGGATGACAAGCATGCTGTCAAAGTTGGGGAGCCAAACTGCCCAGTTGCTTCTGTTGAACGTGGGAAAGAGGTTATTGTCTCTATGGGGAAAACGCTGGCTGTGAGTGACCATGACTTTACTCAGTTGAGTCTCTCTCCTAGTGTCTCACTCTTGATCGATATACCAGAGACTATTGAGGAAACATTCCATAGGGGAAGGGTTTTTGTCATTCTCAAGGAGAATGCATTTCAGCCTTCCTCGGCCATACGCCACATGACTGAATTGCAGGCACTTTTGAAAACACTTGGCCAAGTGAAGCCTGTTCTACTGCTATATACCGATGGAGGCCCCGACCATCGCCTCACATATTTGTCTGTTCAGCTGTCACTCCTTGCTCTCTTCATTGATATGGACTTTGATTTCATATGTGCGATACGGACACCACCACAGCACAGCTGGAAGAATCCAGTGGAGCGCATTATGAGTACACTGAACATTGGATTTCAAGGCGTTGGCTGCATGCGCGAAGAAGTTCCTCATGAGGCTGAACTGAAAAAGTGCAGCTCGCTGAAATCTATCAGAGAACAGGCTAAGAAGACCCCGAAGCTTAAAGATGAAGTCATCCAGTGTGTTCAGCCACTGAAAGATCTTCTTGCATCTGTGATACGCAGACTGAGGTTGAAAGAACATCCATTCGAGACACACGAGGCAGCTACTGAGGAAGAGACAACTCAACTCTGGGAAAATGTTCTTAAGGTATAAAATGTTTCAAATGCCATATTTCTAAAAGGGCTTTTAATTGAATATCATGTGCAACAGTATTAAAAATGTGCATCTCATTTTATATTTTGCAGGCAGATGAATCCCTTACTCAGGATGTACGCACCAAACAACACTTGAAGCAACACCCCCAGCTCAGTCAGTTCCTGGAGACTCACTGTTGTGTTCGGCAGTATATGTTCTCGATACTGAAGTGTACAGCACCAGACTATCATGTGTGTGGTCCTCCAAGGAGCCCTCTAGAGATCTTCAATCAGTTGCACCACTTGCCAGACCCTGTCCCTGGTGATGGCAGTAGTTACAAGGCATTTGAAGACTTGTATGGAAAGGTGTGTACATCATTTGGATACCAAGGGCAATTTATTTACCCAGAAGTAGGCCTCTGAAAGGATCCCCACACAAGGACCATGACTTTGGTGTTATCAATTTGTATTGATATCTAGATATAAAATGTTCTCTCTTCCAGAGCTTTCGTAGAGCTTGGCATATGCTGTAATTTAAAACAAAGTAATTCTCTTCCAGGTTGCTACTACTGAACAGTATCTTCCATCCAAGAATGCAGCTCCAGAAAAAGGCCACGGATGTCCATTCAACCCCAGTGCACAACAGGCAAAGAACTCTGGGATCACTCTACAATGCAATGACTGTGGCAAGTGGAGACTCGTCTATGCAGCACGGAAGGTCAAGCTACAGAAACGGAATGAAGCTGAAGCTACTATGGACACCATTCTCTACAGCTGTGGAAGTGTGTTTACGGAGATCAACAACAATGGTGATGACGATCCTGAACAGGATACCAGACTCGCTGATCTTTATGTTCGTGCCAATCTGAACTGTGCTTCCCCTATATAACTAGCGTACGACTCTGCTGGCTATGAAATGCTCTGCATCCACTGTGGTACTGAGGAGAATTTGGTTGAAAAGGCAGGGCAATACCCTCAATGTAACATTTGTACTGCAAAGCCAGTACCAAAGCGTGGCAGAAATCTTGTTCAACATGCTCGATAGTTTCAAGGTGCCAAGGGCATGGTGTTCATCTGTTTTTCCGATGTCATGGTGGATATACATGTACAGGTGTCTCGCCCTTTCACTACCAAGCTCAGCTAGAACATTCAACATCATCCAAAATCACACAAACTGTGTTTCATAGAGATTTGGGCAATGTTTGTAAATCTGTGAGATGAATGAAGAAATAAAATCATTTTGAGGAGAAAGGAGTCTTTATTTCATATTTTTCCATGTCAACAAAACTCAATGGAAAGTAGGAAAAAAATATATAAAATAAAAATAAAAACCTCCCTCCCGACCCGAACGTTTGAGAAAAAAGGACGCTCAACAACTTTTTTTTTTTATGTGGCCTTATAGTGTTATTTTACAGTAGCCGACTGCGTTTGTATATAAACTCCACTCTGTCTATCATTATGAAGCTCGCTTTGTACGATTTATTCACGGAAGGGACAGTTGAAATCGGGTTAACAAATTTGATCTGTGTGGACGTCAACAAGCCTGGTGACAAGTTCACATGTAAAGATTTCAATAACAACGACTGGGATGCATGCAGGGAGGTGTTGATCAACTGGCCGTCAAAGGGGAAAGGCTCAAAAACGAGCACAGAGTATGTTGCCCGTGTGGTGTATTTTTCAGGTGAGTTTGTTTTATTTGTTGTTGGCTCTGTTGCAGACCGAACATACCATGCTTGCTTATTTAGTCATGCTATTCAATCGGTTCGTACCAACTGCCGACAACTCGCCGTCAAGTACAGACAAAAAATGCATTATGCCTGGCTCTAGTAAATATTAGAACAAGATGGCCGTGGTGGGTTCGTGTAAGAATACCGTGATACGCGATATCGCGAGTGATTATCTCTCAGGTTTTGGTGCGTTTTTTAGTACCTCACTGAACTTTTTCTTCAATGTAAGCATGTTCAATACCAATAAAATGCTGAGTTGAAGAAATAATATTTGTCTACCTTTTGTGAAATTACATGGAGGTCTAGTCTAATGTTGACCTAGATCTAGTTGTTGGCATTTTCTTTTTGAATAGTTGTCAGTGCCCGACAGTGCAGTAGTTTTAGGCATTGAGTACGACTGCGACCGGTTCAATCATAACCATAATTAAAGACATATCTCAACATTTTCCTTTACCCCCCCCACCTCCTTGTGACAACACGACAATATGTTAATGATTGATAATTAATATGCAACTTTTGGAAAGTTGGTGAAGCTGACAAGTCTCCAAGTCTCCTCATGGTGAAGCTGTCTGCGACCTCGCCATGGTGGGTGTGGCTGTTCCAGATTCTGACATCGACAAGGAGGAAGGTGGCCAGTTAGTTATTGCTGAAGACGACCTTTCTGGTGGAGATCTGACCGATATCTGCAATTCGCCGACACAGAGCCACCTTGCCGTGCCATCGGACAACCACAATGACACATGTCAATCTCCTCATGGTGAAGGTGACATCTCGCGTATCCGGTAGTGGCAGCCTTTTGGGGCTGAAACTATTAACCTGTGTACCGTCGGTCTTTTGTGTGCATAATTGCTGCACATGTCACACATCCCGATTGTCACACATACCCAGGTCACACACGAAATATCCGTGTTGTCTGCAAAAGGCCAGTCAGGCATCCATGAAATTTACTATCAATCTTAGGTACACTGAAGACCGTCTCGGTTTGCTGTTCTGTTTCACAATGTGGTCACACACTTGAAATTTGAAGAGGATTTGCATATCTGGTCACTGAATTCAAACACCAATTATTTTTGAGGTCATTATAGGCCAAAAACGTATTTTAGGGTTTTTGCAAGTATCGTGCTGTGCACGAAATATTTATTATTTGCTGCTTGCAAAATCGAAGATGTTTCAAGTATATTCGCCGTTTGCGTTTGTTTGTCTGTCTGTCTGTCAGTTTGTTTGTCACCGGCCTACAGGTCACAATTTTCAACCGATCTTCACGAAACTTCACCAAATGGTAGAGTTGGTCATAAGCAAGAAGACTATTGTTTTTGGGGTCAAAAGGTCAAAAGGTCAATTTCGGCCAAAAGTCACCAACTTTGCCAAATTTCTAAAATCCTCAATTTTTATCCGATTGACTTAAAATTTGAAGAGGACTCGCATATCTGGTCACTGAATTCAACCACCAACTATTTTTGAGGTCAACATTGGCAAAAAGGTCAACATAGGCCATGTTTCTAAAATCCTAAATTTTTGTCGAATTGACTTGAAATTTGAAGAAGACATGTAGGTCCAGTCAATCTGGTCACTGAATTCAACCACCAACTATTTTTGAGGTCAACATCGGCCAAAAGGTCAACATAGGCCAAATTTCTAAAATCTTCAATTTTCATGCAATTGACTTGAAATTTGAAGAGGACTTGCATATCTGGTCACTGAATTCAACCACCAAATATTTTTGAGGTCAACATCGGCCAAAAGGTCAACATAGGCCAAATTTCTAAAATCTTCAATTTTCATGCAATTGACTTGAAATTTGAAGAAGATTTGCACATCCGACCGACTCCTCTCTGGCCTTGCCCCCCCAGCCCTCTCTGGGCTCTGTCCCCCAAATATTCCTACAGGTCGCACAAGATCTGCCTGCAACCCTCTGATGGTTAAACTGCCAAAATCAAGACTTTCTGCTCACCTTCACTCCTTCATTCCTCTTTTCTCCCGCCTCTGGAACAAACTCCCTCACTCTCTTCAATCCCACTCCACCCTCCAGGTCTTTAAAACAGCTGTTCACCACCATCTCTTATCCTCCCCCATCCAAAACCTTGATCTTTTCTACCCCCGCTAATTTCGGTCCCCTTGTGTTTTATACCTCTTCCCCCCCCTCCCCCCCCTCCCCTTCCCACGCCTCCTGCCCCCAAGCCCTCTCCCTCCCATACTTCTCCATGCTCTCAAATGTTGTGGTTGTGTGCTTCCCCTTCTCTCCCCATCTTGTCTTCCGCTCCCTCTTTTTGTATATTTTGTTTGTCTGGTTGATTTCTTTGTGAAATAAATGTTAGCTCTTTCACGAGCCTCGATTCAGTATACAAAAAAAAAAAAAAAAAAAAAAATCTGGTCACTGAATTCAACCACCAAATATTTTTGAGGTCAACATCGGCCAAAAGGTCAACATAGGCCAAATTTCTAAAATCTTCAATTTTCATGCAATTGACTTGAAATTTGAAGAGGACTTGCATATCTGGTCACTGAATTCAACCACGAAATATTTTTGAGGTCAACTTCGGCCAAATTTCTAAAATCCTCAATTTTCATCCGATTGACTGGAAATGTGAAGAGCATTTGCATATCTGGTCACTGAATTCAACCTCAAGTTATATTTTTGGTCAACGTAGGCCAAAGGGTCAACATAGACCAAGTTTCAAAAATCCTCAATTTTCATCCGATTGATGTGAAAATTGAACAGCATTTGCAAATTGAGTCAGTAAATAGGGAACTAATTATCTTTGAGGTCAACCCTCAATAATCACCAATAAACTCCAATACATTCAGAACTCCGCTGCCCGTCTACTCACCCATTCCCGGACCTGTGACCACATCACCCCCGTCCTTTACAAGCTTCACTGGCTCCCCATCCCCCAGAGAATCCAGTACAAAATCCTCCTCTTGACCTACAAAGCCCTCCATAACCTGGCCCCATCTTACCTGGCTGACCTCCTCTCCAGACACACTCCCACCCGCAACCTCCGCTCTGCTGGTACCAACCTCCTGACACATCCCCCCCCCCTCCCCCCCCCCCATCCCCCATCCCATCCGGACCAAATTCAGATCCTGGGGGGACACAGGGCCTTCTCCATCGCTGCTCCCACCCTCTGGAACTCACTACCTCACACCATCAGAGACTCCTCCTCACTCACCACATTCAAAACATCACTCAAGACCCACTTGTTCAACACTGCATTCAACATTTAACCCACAGCATTTAACCCCCGACTATCTCTTCTCCTTCCCCTTCCTTTTGCTTTGATTTTATCTACCGATTGATTTTTGTCTTTTTGCACTTGTTTTTGTACTCTGTCAAAGCGTCTTTGGGCTTCTTGAAAAGCGCTATATAAAATAAATGTATTATTATTATTATAATAATACCGTAAGGACTCGACTTTGTTATCCCTTTTACGCCGCACCCAGTGACCCGATGCCCACGGCACTAATGCATTTTCCATCTACGAACCGCGCTCTTTGTTTATCACGTACAGCCACACTCGAAAAATCTGAATTCGCCGACTTTGGGACCCAAAAGCATCCGATTATTGGCCGATACGACGCCATCTTACGACACCATTTTTGGCGTCTGCTGGGCGAAGGCGATGCGAGCCGTCCGCTGATTGGACAGTCGAGTGGTGTGATGGGTGGTGTGAACCAAATGGTCTTTTTATTCCCTTGAACATTTTAAATTAGGATATATAAGGAAACGTCTTTATCGTCATTTTAATAAAGTTAAATGGAGTGACGTTGCGATACTCGGGGTGCGTTGCATAAATCCTCGTAACTCAGAGAGGTGTAGCAGGTGGCGAGACGTAAGGAAGCTTAAAGATAACGAGCTGAAAACAGACGAACGATATCCCTTCCGTGGATGTTCCACGGGTTTCACGTCTTTATCGTCATTTTAATAAAGTTAAATGGAGTGACGTTGCGATCAGTGAGTTGTACTTGTATACGAAGAGATAAAAGGATGGCATTGACTTTGAGACGGTACGTGATAGTTGGCTGCGGCTGGCTGATGCTGCGTTTTTTTTCTAAGTGCCATGGATGCTGATGGACATAATAAAGGTATCGGCTGATCTCTCATCGTAATATTACCCGATGGAAATGAACTGTTTCTTTGTTTGTCATTTCCTGTGCAATAATGTCAAATTGATGTCAGACATCCTTTTCTATTGACAGCTGCTCTCCTTTTCGATGGCATCGTCTATTGATATGCATGTTCTTCTTTCATATAATTTTACACATTCACAATCAGCATTTCAATTCTTGCAGACATTGGAAAGGAAGTTGACTCACAGGCCAACTCTCTGGCTCAATCACAGGCCGACGCACAGGCGATGTATTTGTGAGTAGCATTTTTGCACAAGTGAAAATTGATCTTTCTTCCTAACTCTTACTCGGACAAGCAAATCCCCTATGCCATCCATAATGGTACACTCTATCCATACACCACATCCTCCCTTCCGTGGATGTTCCACGGGTTTCGGCTAGTTATTATTATTAAAAGGTCACCTCAAGGTCAACCTTCCAAAATCATCATTTTTCATCTGAAAAATCGTCACTTCTCTTCCTATTGACCCGAGCTTTGATCAAGATTGTCAATTTTAATCTTGATGAAATCGACAATTTATTGTATCAATGGAATTTTGTGTCTTTGGGGGAGGGGGGGGGGGGGGGATTTTGCAAGTATCGTGCTCTGCATGACGTCTTCTTGTTTGTTTGTCCAGGAGCGATATCTCAGCCATCCTTTGAGCTAGAAAGCTGAAATTTTGGCACAATAGTGAGTTCGTACTTCGGCAAAACGGTATTTTTTGTTTTTGATTAATCAATTAATTATTTAATTATTATCGATTAATTCAGTACTTATACATTTCCTTTCTCTTCTTGGCATTATCTCAGGCACCTTTTGAGCGAGGAAGCTGATATTTGGACATGATAGTGACTTCTGGTCCCTCGAGCGACGGGGCTTGCTTTGATCTCTCCGGGGCTTGTTTCTTTGTCAAATTTCCGCTGCGTATTTTGTTGTGTATGTGTTATTGTGCGTTTCTATTTGGTTTTGGTTTTGTAGTTGTTGCAAATTTGTGTGCAATTAGTCGTTTTTGTCCGCGCCTCGTGCGGCCTGGTGTCTCGTGCGGCCTCCTCGTCTCGACTTGTGCCCCGCCCCCTATATTCTCGTTTGTTCTTTCACCTCTGCTCCTGCTTTCTCAAATCCACGTTCTCACTTAGAGACTTTTCCCAGATTGTTTTCATGGTTTTGTTTAAATATTTATTTAAATATGTTTAAACCGCAGCGGTGCCCCCCCCCCCCCCCCACCCCCAGGATTTTCATGTTTTAAACGTTTCCCAGTGTGTACCCTGGATAAGAATAGGTACGCCGTATCCCTGCGTGTCGTAGGAGGCGACTAAGAGGGTTGGCGTCAGGAAGGGCATCCGGCCATAAAAAAACATTGCCTCAAAAAGAGAACCATGACAATTACAACTACATGTGGGCAGGGTACAGCCCGAAGTGGAGATCGGTTTCTGAGGTTTGGGACATGGAATGTAGGGACAATGACAGGGAGATCAGGAGAAGTGGTGGAAGTATTGGTCAGAAGAAGAGTGGACATATGTTGTGTGCAAGAGACGAGATGGAAGGGAAGTGGTGTGAGAATGGTGAAGGGTAGGCAGGGACAGAAATACAAGTTTGTGTGGCAAGGGTGCCTGGAGGGCGTGAATGGTGTTGGTGTCCTGTTTTCTGAGGAGTTTGTAGACAGTGTGGTGAGTGTGACTAGAGTGAGTGATAGGTTGATGATGGTGAAAATGATGATTGGAAAGCTCTTGGTGAACGTCATCTCGGGATATGCTCCGCAGGTTGGTCAGAGCGATGAAGAGAAGGACAAGTTCTGGTGTGCGATAGAGAAGCTGATGGAAAACGTGAAAGATGAGGAAGTTGTTGTGGTAGGAGGAGACCTAAATGGACATGTGGGAAGGAGTATGGATGGTTTTGACGGAGTTCATGGGGGTTACGGATATGGTGTGAGAAATGGAGAAGGTGAAAGAATTTTGGAGTTTGCTGATGGAGCTGATTTGTTGATTTGTAATACTCAGTTCCAGAAAGAGGATAATAAGCTTGTTACATACACGTCAGGTGGGTCGACGACAACCGTTGACTACCTGATGGTGCGTAGGCGAGATAGGGGGCACCTCCGAGACACAAAGGTGATCCCGGGGGAGGAGGCTGTTTCACAGCACCACTTGGTTGTCTGCGACGTAAGGGTGAAAGGTGCGAGGAGAGCTCGGCGGGTGAAGTACCAACCGAGAATGAAGGTGTGGAGGTTGAAAGAGGTGACAGTAAGGGAGGCATTAAAAGAGAGGCTGAGTAGGGTCGAGGATGATGTGGTTGAGCTTGAAAGTGGTTGGATGTCAATGAAAGCTAGTCTGTTGGGAGCCGTTGGTGAGGTATTTGGATGGACAAAAGGACCACCGAGGCACTCGGAAACATGGTGGTGGGATGATGAAGTTGGAAAGAGGATTGACGAGAAGAGGAAGAAGTTCAAGGAGTGGCAGAAGGCGAAGGGTACGGGAGCAGAAACAGCAGAGCATGAAAGTTATAAGGCAGCCAGGAAGGCTGCAAAGAAAGAGGTAGCAAAGGCGCAGGAGGCATGTAGGAAAATGTTCGGAGAACGCTTGGATTCGGAAGAGGGTCAGAGAGCGGTATTCAGGATTGCAAAGCAGATAGCGAAAGAGAGGTGTGATGTGATGGGGGTGAGCTGCTTGAAGGATGAAGTGGGACAAATCGTTGTCGACCCAGATGGAATTAAAGGAAGATGGAAAAGATATATGGAAATGCTGTTGAATACAGAGAATGAATGGGATGGCAACAAAGAGAGTAACCCAGTTTTAGGACCGACAGAGAAGATAACTGAGAAGGAAGTCGAGGAAGCGATAAAAGCAATGAAGGGTAGAAAAGCGGGAGGGCCGACGGGAGTTGTGGGAGATATGTTGAAGGCAGCAGGAAGTTGGGGTGTGAAGAGAATGACAGAGATCTGTAATCTGGTGGTGAAAGAAGGCCGCATTCCAGTGGTTTGGGATCTGAGTACCCTCGTCCCTCTATACAAGGGGAAAGGTGACCCTCTGGAGTGTGGCTCGTACCGAGCGATAAAGTTATTGGAGCATGGAATGAAGGTATTGGAAAGGGTGTTGGAGAGGAGGATAAGGAAGAAAGTGAAGATCGACGAAATGCAGTTTGGATTTATGCCAGGAAGAGGAACGACAGACGCGCTTTTCATTGTGAGGCAGTTGCAGGAGAAGTACATGGAGAAGAGGAAGAAGTTGTTTCTTGGGTTTGTTGATCTGGAGAAAGCATTCGATCGGGTTCCACGCAAAGTATTGACATGGGCATTGAGGAAGTTAGGAGTGGAGGAAAGGTTGATCAGAGTAGTGATGGCAATGTACAAAAGAGCGCGCACAGCTGTAAGGACGAAGGACGGGAACAGTGGTGAGTTTGAGGTGAAGGTGGGAGTGCATCAGGGGTCGGTACTAAGTCCACTACTATTTGTAGCTGTGATGGAGGTGCTGGCTCAGAACGTAAAGGAGGGTTTACCGTGGGAGTTGTTGTATGCAGATGATCTGGTGTTGATTGCGGAAAGTATGGATGGACTGAAGGAAAAGATGAACACGTGGAAGGAATGTATGGAGGCAAAAGGTCTGAAGGTGAATATCGGAAAGACGAAGGTGATGGCAAGTGGTAAAGCATGTGGTGAGGTGGAAAGAACTGGGAAGTGGCCCTGTGCTGTGTGTAGGAAGGGTGTCGGAGTGAACTCCATTCAGTGTACAATGTGCGCTGAGTGGGTTCATCAAAAATGTAGTGGTCTGAGAGGGTCATTAACCAGTGTGGCAGCTACATTCAAATGTAAGGTGTGCACAGAGGGAGCTGCAGATGGAGGAAATGTTGAGTTGGATCTTGGAGACGGTGTGAAGCTGGAAGGTGTGAAAACATTTTGCTACCTCTGAGACATGCTGAATGGAGAAGGTGGATCAGACTCGGCAACGGTTGCTGGAGTGAGATGTGCATGGAAGAAGTTTCGGGAATTGAGTGGCGTGCTGATGATGAGGGGAGTGTCGTTGAAGCTGAAGGGAAAAGTGTATGCTGCATGTGTGAGAAGTGTTATGATTTATGGGAGCGAGACATGGGTAATGAACGTAGAGCAGCAACGAAGGTTGGAAAGGGTGGAAATGCGAATGGTTCGACGGATGTGCGGAGTATCGTTGAGAGAGAGGAAGACAAATGATGAATTGCGAAAGATGATGGGAATAGAGCCTGTGATTGATGCTGTGAAGAGGAACAGGTTGAGATGGTTTGGTCACGTGTTGAGGAAGGATGAAAGTGACTGGTTGAGAAGAGTGATGGAAATGAATTTGGAAGGAAGTCGAAGATGGGGAAGACCGAGAAAGACTTGGCTAAAGATGGTGGAAGAAGAAATGCGGGCAAGGGGGTTAACAAGGAGAGATGCAGAAAATAGGGCAAAATGGAGAAGATTGTCATGGGGACTGCAAGGCTAACCCCCGCTCTAGCAGGGAAAATGGCCTTTTAAAATGCATGTTGTTGTTGTTGTATAGTGACCAAGTGATTTGACTATAAACTATATTTTTGATTTATTGATCAATGAATTAATCGATTAATTTATTTATTGATGAATCAATTAATTACTTCATTTTTTCGATTGGTGCCTTATTTAATTAGTTTTCAAAAAGTTACAGCTTCGGATGATGCACTGGTGGTTTAGATATTTGGCCACTATTTATTTAGCTACTAGCTGAATGCACCAGGCGTTCCCCGGGTTCTTTTTGAATGAATTTAATATTCTGTACATAGGTCTGATGCGAGGCCAGTATCAGTTAGTGCTCAACGAATCCTTGTTCTTTCTTCTGTCGGGCCCCGTGAGAAAGAATTTTGAAAGCATGTGTTGCAATCAGTCAGATATTCATATTAAGTGCATATGTTTTACCTCAAGAGAATTTTGAAAGAAGAAGAGGATTTATTGCGAAATGGGCCCAGCCCGGCCGAGGCGGCCTCGCCACCTAGCCTAGAACCTTCCCGGGGCCTGTACCGACATTTTTTGTTTCAGAGGTGTCCTTTTATCTTTCACCATTCAGGACATTAGCGCGGACAAACAAACAAACAAAAACTTTATTTTATATTTAGAAGAAGATTAGCCACTTGATTAAGAAAATGTTTTATGATCATTATTGATTGATTTTAATTATGCAATTAATCAATCAATTATTGTACACCTCTCCCTCCCAATACAGTCTCTGAGCTGATGCGATGGAGGATATTTATTTATTTGGCACAGGTTCGGTGTACTTTGAATGTATCTGTACTTGTTTTTTTGTTTTTTTCCCCAATTACACAAATATTGGCATTCCCATCAGCGAAGCGACAGTTCTTATAGTCTTTCTGTTTGAAACATTCAACAAATATTGCTCGCTGTTTTTGTCCAAGCATTTTTTATTTAACTTATTTAGCCTGGTGTTGGCTGAGCGGTTAGGGTGCCGGCTTGGGATCCTAGGATCCTGGGTTCGAATCCCGGTCGATCGCTAAATTAACACCAGGGGGGTTCACTCAGCCTGTCATCCTTCCGAGGTCGGCAAATTGAGTACCAGCTTGCTGGGATGAATGATCCCGGTGTGTACCCCGGTTTAGAATAGGTACACCGTATCCCTGCGCATCGTAAAAGGCGACTAAGGGTTGGCGCCAGGAAGGGCATCCGGTAGGGTGCACACGGTGCCCCCATATGAGCATATTTCCCTGTCCCTGTTTTTATTTTGTTCCAATCATTAAAATAATAGTCCTAGTCAATTTTTATGAAAATTGGACTCTACTTATGTGTCCCACCATTCACTTGAATATTTCCACAAAAATGGCCATAAGCCGCCATTATAACAATATTATGGTAAATAGGCCTTCTTTAATTCCAGCACCAGTATCATTATTTGTTGTTGTTTTTTCTTGAGAGTTCAATGTGAATTGATTTACCCAGGTGCAAAGTTGTAAATAGAAATGCCAGGGATGAAATGTCCAGACAGTTGCCACGGAAACTGCTGCTAGATTTGGGCTATTTTTAGAAATGCACAGTCGAGACATTGTCTAGACATAACAATGCAGTCACAATATGAGCTGATTGACTGATCTGCTCTGTCGCAAGTATATGCATTATGCAGGAACTGATCCTGATGTAGCTGACATGTTTGCCTTTGGCCTGTCATGACACAGATGCTATTACCCAGTTGTAGATATTGACACACATTTGTGATACGTTTGTGTACGCTGCCAGAATTACTAGCAGAGAGGAAATATTATGGAGGAGGATAAATCATCACAAGATGCTGGTGTTCTTGATATCTGCTCAACTGATGAACTCCAGCATGAATCTACACCAGGCTCGCCAGCAACTGCAGCAGGATCTAGTAGAATAAAAACAAGAAACTCTTCTGAGATATTTGCACGAGGTCAATCGATCACGGACGTTGATTCAGAAATAACTGGATCTCGCTTGCCTACAGCACTACAGGTCCTTCGGTGTCTGATATTCCATATACAGGATGGATATTCTACCAACAAAACCAAGTGGGATTGTTCCAAGCTGGTGCTTGCAAAGATTCAGCCTTTTTATGAGAAAGCAAATGTTCCTTTGATATGTGATCGCAAAGCATGTGAAAAGATCTTGAAGCTGCACGATGAGAACTCCAAACTAAGACAAATCCCCAAAAGTCGCCATGACATGCCAACTGTTTTGAGCAAAGTCCATGAACATGAGCAGGATCTTTCCAAAACATTCCCACTCTGGCCGCTTGATGCTGAAGAGAAAATGAAAACTCCTGAGGACATCAAATTCCTGCAGTCCATGAAGACAGATCGTATTGCTAGCTTTGGAGGTTTTGACGCTTCCCTCGCGAAACAGAAACAGAGATCAGAACAACGCAAGCTTCTGGACAGACGAAGGCAAGAAAAGGCAGAAGCTGAGATGGTGGAGTTAGCTGCTACAGCAACATTTGAGAGCAGTTCTGATACTGATCCTGGTGACACCGAGGATGGAGTGGATCTCTTGCCAGGAACCTCTATGGATACACATCCGAGAAGAAAGCACAGACGAGTGATACATTCTGGGACAGAGGCTTTCATACCTCATAACATCATGAAATCCCCCAAAATGGTTGCACTTGCTACCAGAATGAAGATGACTCCCATCACAACAGGCTGCTTTCACTGAGACATTCGTCCAGGAAGCTGGAGGGGATGTGTCCAAAGTATATACATCGTATGCTGTGGCTGATAAATCCAGACGAGAAATCGGAAAGCAAATAGCTGAAAGTTACCAGAAGTGGGATGTTCCACAGTTTGCTTCTCTTCACTGGGATGGCAAGCTGCTTCCCTCGCTCACAAATAAATATGAAGATGAGGAGCGGCTGACTGTGGCGGTTGGAGATGTGACAGACATCAAGGTTCTTGGTGTGCCTGCTTACAAACCTGGAACTGATAAAAAATCTGGAGAAATCATTTCAAAGCTCACATTTGATTTGCTGTGCAGTTGGAACTGCACAGACTCCATTTGCAACATGGTGATTGATACGACCACAAGCACCACAGGGCATGTGTCCGCAGCATGCATTCAGATACAGGAAACCCTAGAACGTCCACTTTTGTGGTCTGGTTGTCGGCATCACGTAGGAGAAGTCATTCTTACGCACGTGTTTGAGGATCTCAATATCGAGACATCCAAGTCTCCAGATGTCATGCTGTTCACTCGTCTCAGGAAAAAATTGGAACTTGGTTCCCCATGAGAGCGATCAGCCACTGCACTGAATACAGTTAGCGTCATTTCCCGAGGAAGGTAAAGATCCAATTGATGAATGGCATGCAGAAACCTTGCAACTCGTGACATCACAAGTTGACCAGAAACGGGACGACTACAAAGAATTTCTACAGCTGTGTGCAGTCTATCTCGATCCTGACTACCCTACTACAACATTTCAGCGTCCTGGTGCCTTACACGAAGCTAGGTGGATGGCGAAATTGATCTACTGTATTGAAAATCTGCCTGTTTGAGACACAAATCCAGGATCTCCCATCTGGAACAATAACAGCCAAGCACCAGGGAAAGAATCTCACAGAATTCGTCACCTTTGCAACACTCGTCTATTCCACTTGGTGGATGCAATGCTCCATCAGTGCAGATGCGCCCTGGAATGACCTCCTCCTGTACAAGAAGCTGCTACGGTATCAGGAACAACACCATAGTGGCCAGTAGCACACTGAAGGCGTTCAGTCGACACCTGTGGTACCTTACCGGAGAGCTAATACCACTGGCACTATTCAGCAGTAACACCCCAGCTCATGAGTGTCACCTACTTGCAGACCAACTGCTCCAAAAAAGACCTGACACACCGCGCCAGCATCCTGAGAATCGTTTCGGAACAGGCTTCGGCAAACAAAGGTTCCCAACAGAAGTCAATCTCGGCTCAAAACTTGCTGACTTTGTCACCGAAGATTCATGGTTTTTCTTCCATGTTCTGAAGCTGGAAGCAGGGTTCCTGCCCCTGGATGTTTCCGAGTGGCCTGAATCAGAATTCTACAAGAATGCCTTGATCAATGTTGAAGCAATCAATGTAGTGAATGATTCAGCAGAACGAGGCGTGACGCTGAGCTCCGACTTATTGGCAGTTGCTCGTGGTGAAGAGCACTATCAGAATGTTCTCCAAGTTGTTGAAGAGAACAGAAAGATGAGGCCCAATCTGAGAAAAAGGACAACTGAACCAGATGATAAAAGTCAGGGACAATAAAGACATTGTTGGACCAAAAGTCATAAGCAGCTGATTCATGAGTTTGTTGCCTTTCTGTTTTGTGTATGTTAGCCAAATTGGCCATTATGTTCAATTAATACATTGTTGAATACATGTGTGAACTTGTGAAGGAATATAAAATGTACTTTATATCAATATCTGAACTATGTCTGTCATGCATTAATATTTTCTGTCGATGTTTGCTAACAAAAGAAATCCCTACATGTGTCCTTTGTATGTATACCACCTATTTCTGTAAGCGTTTATTGCCGTTTATTTGTTTTTGCCAGTGAATATTCAAAGCAGTGGTGGGACACATAAATAGTTTCCAATCTTCTTGAAAGTTTGCCTGGCTTTCTTATTTTGGCATCAGAATACAATGAGACCAGGGACAGATTGACTAACAACGGCTTCCGGTCCGGTCCGGAGAGGACGCTGGCGTCGCTTGCTCGCCATTTCTCCGACTGGGCCATTGTCTTTAGCTTGCTTTTCTGGTGGTCGTGGCGGATTTTTGGCCATTGAGTCTGCCCTCTGCATGGTCCCGGCTCTGCTCCTAGCTTCGCCTGCCCGGCTCCTTCACTGTTTCCTCGGGTCCGCTCCAGTGGGTTGTGGCCATTGTTTGCAGCAGTGGTGGTGGTGGTTTGCCACCGAGATCTTGATTAGCGGCAGCGGTCGTTTGCCGCTGCATTTGCCGCTTTGCCTCCTCAACCTTGGCCTTGTGCTCGTCTCTTCACTCCTGTCTGCCCTCTGCTCGGTCCCGGCTCTGCTCCTGGCTTCACCTGCCCGGCTCCTTCGCTGTTTCCTCGGGCCCGCTCCCGTGGGTTGTGGCCATTGTTTCGCCTCCTCAACATTGGCCTCGTGCTCCTCTCTTCGCTCCTGCCTGGCATGGCTCTGCGGTACTCCGCCGCAAGGCTTCTTCTGCATAATCATGCATCTCTGCAATCAAATCCAATGGACTCATGCGACGACCCAGGTACATTCACCGTGGCTCCGGTCGTAAGTTTGTTCATTTACAATCAGGTCCCTCCATCCCCGTCCTCTGGTCGGCTCAGCGCACTCCCACTCATCGTCCCAGCGCACCTGGTCACAGCAATGCACACAATGGCACCTCCCGTCTGCGAACCCTGGCCAAATCACCTGAGTTCATCCCCGCCGTACAAAACATCAAGCTCACCCTGTTCAATACCCGGTCCCTCAACAACAAATCCCTCATCCTCAACGACTACATCCTGGAAAATAATCTGGACTTTGTCTCACTGAAACCTGGCAACAACCTCTGGACTACTTCGCACTCAACCTCACCACACCCAATGGATATTCCGACATCAATAAACCACGCTCAGAGTGCCGAGGTGGTGGAATTGCCGTTATTCACCGACAAGACATCAGGACCAGCCTCATCTCCATCGCATCTGCTCCATCATTTGAACACCTGGCTTTTAAACTCTCTGGTCACACACAGTCAGTCATGGCTGTTGTCTACCACCCTCCCAAACCACACCCATCATTCCTGTCTGAATTCTCCTACTTTCTGACCCAGCTATGTTCCCTCTCCCCCTCAATCCTCCTCCTTGGTGATTTCAATATCCACATCGACTCCACTGACTCCACGATAACCACTGACTTCACTGATTTACTCACCTGCTTTAACCTCACTCAACATGTCAACTTTCCTACCCATAACCGTGGTCACATTTTGGACCGTGTCTGCTCTACTGGATTAATTTTGCACCATCTCTCTGGCTCCGACCTCACCCTCTCTGACCACTTAGCCATCACTATGACCATCAACATCCCCGCCCCAACACTAAGGCATAATCGTAACTATCAACTTCCGTAAGCTAAACTTCACCTACCTCATTCTCATCCACCCTCTCTGAAAAAATGTCCACTTCCCCCTTCGTTGACCTCCACAACCCTTCTGATCTCACTGACTACTACAACCACACTCTCTCCTCCTGCCTTGACCAACTTGCGCCGATAAAAACCAAAACAGTTTCTTTCACCCATTCTGCTCCCTGCTTTACCCCTGAACTCCGCCTGATGAAAACTCGTGCTCGCCAACTTGAAAGACTCCGCAATAAAACAGGTCTCACAATTCACTCCCAAGCCTACAAGGACCACCTACAACACTACAAAGATGCCCTCTCCCGCGCCCGCTCCGCCTTCTACTCTCAAATTATCCACTCTGGCTCCGGAAACCCAAAAGCACTCTTCTCTACAATAAACAAACTCCTCAGCCCCCTGAACACCACCACCCAGTCATTCACAGTAGACAACTGCATCTCCTTCCTTTCATTCTTCCAACGCAAAGTTGAAAACATCTACAACAGCTTGACCACCGCTGCACCTGCTCCCCCTCAAACCACCTGCCCCCCCTTATCCTGCCATCCCCTGTCTCAATTCTCCCCAACTGACCTCTCTGAACTCCTCATAGGAATGAAAACTGCCACCTGCACTCTTGACCCCATCCCACTGATCTGTATATACGACTGGATAGCGGGTCGGGCTCTTAAGTTGAAGTCAGCGCCCGGCCACTGGACGCCATGTTGCCACTCGCATAAATTTTTCGTCAACACGCTCCGCTAACGTATTATGAAATGCCGGCTTGTGCTGCTATTAATTGCACAAAGAGACAAATACGAGGATGTGGAAAGACATTTCATCTGTAAGTACTGAAAATTAACATTTATTTGAGAATGTTTTATTTAAAAAACGTTGAATTTGAATGTTAAATTATGATGTTTGCACAACCGCGATCTGGATTCAAGTTTCAACTACTGAACTTCAGAACTAGTTTGACTCAACCGCATAGTGCGCAAAGTCACTGAGCCAGGACATATTTCATCAATATGCGGTCCGGTCCCTCAGGGCTAAGTTTGACCCAAAGTCTTTATCTATATATAGTTATCGAGGACGAGTATAAATAGCATGGTCCCGTCTAATAATGTGTACCCTGGATGATTCAAAGTTGCATAACTCAATGCAGTTAAACTTTGAAACCAATAACTGATTCTGTATAAGTACATGGTAATTGAGTGTTTATATGGCTAGTATGTTGAGCCTTACATATTGAATATGTTGTAAATTGTTGCTTCGAGTTGTACTTTCATGACTATCGGCTAATTTCTTGAAAATATTTTTTTCAGATTTCCATTCAGTCGTCCAGATGTTCTCCAGAAATGGGTTGTGAATGTGAAACGTGACAAATGGAAACCTTCAAAGAAGTCTGTCCTTTGCTCAGACCACTTTGATGACATGTTTTGACAGGACAGGTCAGACCACAAGACTCAGAGAAAATTCCCTGCCAACCATATTTGATTTTCCGGCCCACCTGCAGAAGGTACATAATACAAGAGTTTCATGTTGTGGTGGAGTAACTGAGATATAAATAGTGTCATGTTGTAGCTGTCACTGCCAGCAGTGATTTTCACACTTGTCTACTTACATGCCAATTGATGTGTCAAATATATAAATTTTGCAAACATATCAACATCAGCAACTTATCAATACTTTTCCACCATCTCTTTTCTCAAGAACATCCCAAATAAATAATCTTGTATAATTTCTTCGTTCATAATTAATTCTGATCTATTATTCTGATGGATTTCCAGGATGAAAGGAAGTGAAAGCCACCCAAACCACGGTCTTTCCCGCAAGAAGCACTGGTCAATCTGCAAGAGCCACTGGACAACACACCCAGTACATCAATCATCACCAGCCCATCAAAGCTTGCAGCTACGACTGGTGCTGATCACACATATGCTGTAACTGCCAGTCCACGGAGTGTGAAACGTAAACTGGACTCTGTGCATGACAATCTTTGTAGCGTCAAGAAAAAGCTCAAATTGACACAGCAGAAATCACGTCGCTGCCGGAGGAAAGTCAAATCTTTGACCACAGTTGTTCAAGCACTTCGTGATGAGCAGCTGCTCTCTGAGAATGGAGCTGACCAGTTGGCAAAAACCTTCTCTGATGTTCCTTCTGGAATAATGGAAAGAATGCTCCAAAACAAGAAAAGTGGCAAGGTGACAAGGAAGACATATCCTCCTGCACTCAGAGCATTTGCTCTGACCCTTCAATTCTATTCAACCAAAGCCTACATGTATGTGCGCAAAACTTTTGACATGGCATTGCCACACCCTGCAGTCATCAGGAAGTGGTACAGTTGTATCAGTGGTGAACCGGGATTCACACAAGAATCCTTTGTGGCCTTACAACTGAAAGTGAAGGAGGCTGAAGCTGAAAAGAGACGTGTTGTTTGTGCCCTCATGCTTGATGAAATGTCCATCAGAAAGCACGTCAGTTGGGATGGTGATAAGCTGCGTGGCTATGTTGACATTGGAACAGATGTATGCGATGATTCAACTCCTGTTGCAACTGATGCACTTGTTCTCATGGTTGTGTCATTAAACAGCAATTGGAAAGTTCCAATTGGCTATTTTTTGATACATGGCATGTCAGGTGCTGAAAGGGCCAATTTGGTGATGCAGTGCATACAGAAGCTGTGTGACATTGACGTTGAAGTTGCCTCTCTTACATGTGATGGACCATCATGTCACATGACCATGTTGAAGCAGCTGGGGGCAAATATGGACATTGCTCGGTTGGATCCCTCATTCCCTCATCCCAGTAAACCGGAGTTGCGTGTGAGTGTCCTTCTTGACATATGTCATATGTTGAAACTGGTGAGAAACACACTTGCATCCAAGGGAATTTTGGTTGATGGATCGGGAGGGAAGATTTGTTGGTCTTACATTGAACGTCTACACGTGCTGCAAGAGGAGGAGGGGCTCAGAGCTGGTAACAAGCTGAGGTCGGCACACATCCACTGGGACAAGCAAAAGATGAAAGTCAACTTGGCGGCCCAATCTCTCAGCAGCAGTGTGGCTGATGCACTGGAGTTTTGCGATAAAGATTTGAAGCTGAAGAAGTTTGAAGGCTGTGAAGCAACGGTCGAGTTCATGCGTACATTTGATCATTTATTTGATATAATGAACTCGAGAAATCCCTTGGCCCGCAACTACAAGGCACCAATGCATCCCCGCAACGAGCCTCAGTGGCGTCCCTTTCTGAGAAACGCCTTCACATATGTATTGTCGCTGAAAGATGTTCATGGCAAGCCAATGTACGAAACCCCAAGAAAAACAGCCTTTGTTGGATTTCTTGTGGCGATCAGGAGTCTTCAAGATATGTATGAATCTCTTGTTGGTGCTGCAGAACCAAAACTGAAGTACTTGCTGACGTACAAAACAAGCCAAGACCATCTGGAGTTGTTCTTCTGTGCTGTATGAGCGGCTGGAGGTATGAACAACAACCCCACCTCCAAGCAGTTCACTGCTCTGTACAAGCGACTTTTGATTCGCCACGAGATATCCGCACTTGGTGGAAATTGTATTGCCCAGGATACAACCGGCGTTCTTCATGTCTCCAGTGTGCACAGGGAACCAGAGTCAGAGATCTGTCAAGACATGTTGCTGGTGAGGAAGTATGGCATGGAGCCTCACCCATCTGCTCCTCATCACGACCATGATTATGCTCATATCCCCGACATTGGAAGGCTATCCCTCTACAAGGAAGAAGTCATATGCTACATAGCTGGATATGTTGTTCGTATGGCTGCCAAGCGTTTGTCATGTCCAGAGTGTATAGATGCAATGACTGACGGTGGTGTTGCCACTGGTTGTCTTCTTTTGGACAGAAAGAATAGAGGAGGTCTTGTGAGGGCGGCGGCTGATGTGATCACAGTGTGTACTGCCACAGAGCAGTGCATACAGAGGATGCTGCACACCACTGAAGGTGCTCTACCACAGTCCAAGAGGATTGCTCCTGCCATCATGTCAACCGTGTTGGGTGAAGTATGTCAGCGGGGTGTTTTTGACAGGTTGGATGAGCACGTGCTCAGTGGTTCTCCAGAATGCAACCATGTCCACCTTCTTGTTAAGTGTTTGTCCTCTTGTTACATCAAGATACGAATGCATCATCTGACGAAGCAGCTGAATGAGCAGATCACGGGGCCCAATGTGCGCAAGCGGCTCACCAAGCTAATTCTCTTCAAACACCAGTAATTTTGTTTTTATTTCACAATTTTTGCATATCAGATGTTCCTTTTGAAAGGACTATGGTATGTAAATTAACATGATTGGTCGACATATGCACACATGTATGCAACTAAGTTTAACTAACTATGCTTGCCATGTACCCATTTTAAATTATGATGTTTTTATGTACTTCAAGAAATACTTCTGAAGCGTTCTGCATTCAAGATGTGCTCTTGCCTCTCATTTAATTTGTTCACCTTATGCTTGTGACTAACAAGTGATTTCAAATAGTGTATTGACTGTATTCTTTTCTTTGTGTTTGTTGTTTGCAACTGGGAGACAATGGAGCACTGACAGGCTGCTCTTTTTGGCTCCTTCAAATGTCAGCATTTTGTGCTTTTTGTATCCTGTGCATCATCGCATTTTGTCACCATATCATCTGAATATGTGGATAAATTTTACTTCAAATGTGGATTATATTGTAGGATAATTGTTTAGATCTGGATTGTTTCTTTGTGCAAATTTGTTCTGTGAAAGAATACTGGGAAGCAACAATGAGTCTTGAGTTCTGAATGGATAATGCTTGCTTGGTGGTGTGACAGTACTCCGGCTAATCCTCTGGTTGTTCACTGCAGTGTTCGGTCAGGCATGTCGGCTGTGGTGCTGTCTAGTCTAGGGATTACCTGCTTGCTGTGAAACAACATGTGGCGGTGACTTTTGGTGGTCGTGCCTTCTCCGACGTGGCACCCACACTGTGGAACCATTCCCAGAGGAAGTCGGGCATACCTCCTACATCAGTATCTGAGCGAAATGAAATGTGTGGGACTTTAGGCCACATTTCTGCAATCTGTGTGCCAAACCGGGCCAGTGAACTGTCTGGGTAATGAGATGAAGTGTGAAACATACCCACGACAGAGGGTGTCGAAACCCTGACCTGGCGGTCGCCAATCAAACGCATTACCACAAGAACAAACTGAAGACACTTGTTCAATGATGATTTTGGTGACAAAATGTTTGTTTCTTTTGTTGAGCCTCTTTGAAAAGGGCATACTACATATGTCGGTCAATATTATTATTATGAATTGAGGCTTTGTAATAAAAGGTGCCTTTTTATTCCAACTTTAAGCTTTTTACGTTTCATTTGTCTTTCAGAAGACTTTGTTTGTTGTCAACTGATAAATTCTTGACATAGAATGAGTAAATGACCCAACATTGAAACCATCACATATAGACATCCTGGAGAAAGTATTCCGTGAGAACAGCGTTGACCACAATGCCCTTAAATTGTGGACTAATTTATTGTATCAAGGATGATAAAATCTTTGAAAAATTAGTAAATTTTAATAATAATGCTTTATTCTCAAGCAATTTGGATTATACACGAAATTCATACTTAAATCGAGAATTATTTGAGAAAAACACAAACATGGACAAGAAATTTGCGTTGAAATTGTGAGGAAGGTTGGCAAAAAAATCAATCAGAATTGAGTTTTCGAGCTGCTAACCTGGAACGTACAAATAAACATTAATTTGAAGAATTACATTGAGAGTTAATAATAATAATAATAATGCATTTATTTTATATAGCGCTTTTCAGGAAGCCCAAAGACGCTTTGACAGAGTGCAAAACATAATGCATAGCAAAACATAAAAACAATTGCAAAAAAAGAAGAATCAATAGGGAAATATTCAAAGCACAAAGGAGGGAGAAGGAGAGGAGATTTAAAAAAACCACCGTTTAGAGGCCATTTTTCCCCGCAAAGCGGGGGTTGGCCTTTTCGGGGACCGTGGTAGTTGTTGTTTTTTGGTCCCCTTTTTGAAGCAATGTTTTACGGCCGGATGCCCTTCCTGACGCCAACCCTTTTTGCCGCCTTCAACGACAAACAGGGAATTACCAGTGAACTGGTACTCAATTAGCCGACCTCGGAAGGATGACAGGCTGAGTCAACCCCCCTGGCATTAATTCGGCGATCGACCGGGATTCGAACCCAGGATCCTAGGATCCTAAGCCGGCACCCTAGCCGCTAGCCCAACACCAGGGATTAAGGAGAAGAGATAGTCAGGGGTTAAATGCTGTGGGTTAAATGTTGAATGCAGTGTTGAACAGGTGGGTCTTGAGTGATGTTTTGAATGTGGTGAGTGAGGAGGAGTCGCTGATGGTGTGAGGTAGCGAGTTCCAGAGGGTGGGAGCAGCGATGGAGAAGGCCCTGTCCCCCCAGGATCTAAATTTGGTCCGGATGGGGGGGGTCAGGAGGTTGGTACCAGCAGAGCGGAGGTTGCGGGTGGGAGTGTGTCTGGAGAGGAGGTCAGCCAGGTAGGATGGGGCCAGGTTATGGAGGGCTTTGTAGGTCAAGAGGAGGATTTTGTACTGGATTCTCTGGGAGATGGGCAGCCAGTGAAGCTTGTAAAGGATGGGGGTGATGTGGTCACGGGTCCGGGAATGGGTGAGTAGACGGGCAGCGGAGTACCAGGGGTCCCAGCCCTCCTATTTTTCCTATTTATTCCTACTTTTTAATAGGATCCTATAAATCTCCTATTTTTTGGTGGAAATTCCTATTTTTCCTATTTTTTAACCCTCAATGTTCCAAAATTTAAATTGATATATTAATTAGTAGAATTTCTGTATCTAAGCGTCAGCACAGACATTCCTATACCAATCGTCAGCCATGGAATTGCTTTCTGGGTCCATAATCGCAAGACAAATTTCCAAAACGACTTTAAGCTCAAATCCCCGAAGAACATATGTCTCTTTGTCTTTTTCTCGAAAACCGTTTGTTCGATCGATTTCACAAGTGGTGAGTGCATTTTTGAGGACTCAACAAAGTGCAGTGTTGAGGAAAAATTGAGTATGCAGTGATGACGTCACAAATAAATACTGTACGAAGTGGAGGCATGTCGTTTACACCATGGTGTAAAGTACGTGTTGTTATTGATCTCGACTGGAAATGATATGTATATCTTATGTATATTATGTTATTGTTATTTTTGACTTTGTCCTAATATTAAGTATATCCTTCCAAACAATTGTTTTACCTTTATGATTCGTGCTTCATGCTATTCAGTAACAGAATTATAAAAGATAAAATGAGATGAAAATAATATAACTATGTTTATCACGCATTTCTCTTGGATTATCTCATATACTTTGTGAAGAATGACTGAATGATACCTTGACCATTATCATTGTCCTTTGTCTTATTTCAAAAGTTCAGCTGAGCTCAATTTTTAAGGTTTGTACTTTACTTAGAGTAACAAAACCAACTGTGAACTTTGCGGTTATTCAGTTATTACTAACAACCTTTCCCTAAAGATTCTACCTGAAATTGAACTTTTCTACTAATTTGCTAAACATTGACATTTGATACTACATGTTTAACTCAATCTTTCGCTTATTACAATGAGATTGTATTTTGCCTAAAACTAATAGTATTTGGCAAAGAACTAATTCAATCGACAATTCACACATTTCATCATTTAATTGCAGATAATAAAGAAGGACCACGACACAAAATAGGGATTACAACTTAATTCTGTATACTTTCGTGTGGTAGTTGCATATTCAGCTTTTAACAAAATTACAGTAGAATTAAAATTTACATACGCAATGCTGCACAATAGGTAATGCAAGCAATGTAGGACAATAAAAAAACAAACAAACAAAAAACAATAAAGACTGTTAAAGTCTTGTTGTTTCATAATCTTCTGAAGATAGTACAACAACAATACCAAAGATACATAATTGAATTGTCATCGCTTAGCTTGAACTCAGATTAGTGTTCAAGCTATTCAGCAGTGGAGAAAATGCAATTATCGGGTGGTAAACATGTTAGGACATGTTATTTATCATCTTTCTTGTTTCAGGTATAATCTGCAGACCGGTAAGAAATTTGTTGATTTGCCTTTAAATTACTTTGTTTGTTCTCATTATTTTACTAACTTATGTTTCAGTTTTGAAAAAAAAAACTGTTTGGTTCACAGTTCTTTCCACTTCATGCGTTAACAGGTTAGGATTTTCTATGCCAATTCATTTAATCTTATCTCATATTTGTTTTCTTTTTGACAGGTATACTCCCAGCAGTATAATGCCTGGTGGGAGAACTAAATTTAACCCAGAGTGGTTGAAAAGTGGACATGGATGTAGGCTTTCTGACTGGTGTCAGCCTAGCAAGTCCTCAGTGTTCTCAGCTTACTGCTCGTTGTGCCATTCGGAAGTGAGGTGTGACAATCAGGGTGTGAAACAACTGACACAACATGCCCAAAACAAAGGGCACCTGAAGCGTGCGAAGGAACTGCTGGGTGGATCAGAGACGTTGCTGACATTCGTTCAACCATCAACTTCATCTGCTTCAGCATCAGGGTCAGCTTCTACAGATGAGCCAAGTCGTGCAGCTTTAGTCTGTATGTCCAAAAAAGACGCTATTACAAAAGCAGAACTTCTATGGACATTGAAAGTTGTTCGTTCGAATCTGAGCTACTCTTCCTGTGACGGTTTGAAGGATCTTCTGCAGGCAATGTTTCCTGGTGTTATCCTGGATGGTTTCTCAATGAGCTCATCGAAAGTTTCATATCTCATTAGCGAAGCCACAGGTCTTATTTTCAGGACATGATAGTCACTGATGTTAAGAATTCAGCTTCTGGCTTCAGCCTCATGTATGATGAAACCACCAATAAACAGAACTTGAAGCAACTAGAAATCCGTGTACGGTATTGGTCTGATGCCGAGGAACAGATATTAGTATTTCACCTCAAAACTTACCTCATGGGTCATGCAACTGGAGAAGATTTGTCCAGGAAAATAATCTCTGCCTTGGATGAATCGAAACTGCAGCTTCAGGATATTATCATGCTCGGCAGTGATGGGCCTAATGTGAGCACCACTGTGTGGAGACAGATTGACAAAGCCATTCTCGACAACAGGGGCCCTGGTCTCCTTGATGTAGGGACATGTACTCTCCATACAGTACACAATGCTTTTGCCAAAGGACTTGCAGAGTACTGTGGAAACCTAACTGAGCTTGCAGTGGACATTTTCTACTGGTTCAAAGGCTCTGCTGCTAGATCTGTTGATTTTCAAGACATTCAGCATAAATTGGGTGCTGTTCCAAAAAAGCCTTTGAAGCATGTCGAGTGCAGGTGGTTGACACTGGGACCTGCAGTGGAGCGGCTGATAGAGATCTGGGAATCTCTCAAAGAGTATTTCTTGGTATTTCTTCCAAAGCAGCAGCCAAAGGACATGTTTAAACCCAGGTACAAAAGAATCAAAACAGAACTACAGCGACCGGAAATAAAAGCTCAACTGCATTTCCTGAAGTTCTTGGCAGCAACATTTGCAGAGTTCCTCACCTTCTTCCAGTCAGAGCAACCACTTGTGCACATTCTATATGACAAACTCCATGACCTGCTCAAAAAACTGATCAGAAGAATTATGAAGACTCCTTCAGTTGATGCTGTGAAAGACATCTCAAACCTTGATGTTTCCATTGTTGCAAACCAGCTGGAGAATGAATCCATGGGTGTGGGAGAGGATACCCGACGGTGTATCGCTAAGTTGAAAGTCTCTGAGAGGGAAAGGATGTATCTTGGGATGAGGAAGTGCTACCAGGCAGCCATAGTACACCTACAAAAGAAGCTTCCATTGACAAACAAAATCCTGAAGAATGCCAGATGTCTGCAGCCACAAAACAGGACTGCTGCATGGTCTCTTGAATCAGCCAAGAGCCTGTCCAGACAGCTGAAGAGGAATATTGACAGTGACAGCATTGCAGATGAATGGAAGGTGTACCAAGAGGAAGCCATTCCTACTGACTGGTCCCAGGAAACACAGGAGAATGAAGAAGAAGTCTGCATGAAGAGAGTAGACAGTTACTGGGGAAAAGTGTTGGCTTTAAAAGGCTGTACGGGAAACTGTAAATTCCCCCAAGTGAGACAAATGATAAGGATTGTCCTTGCACTGTCTCACGGAAACAGTGACGTGGAACGCGCGTTCTCAATCAGTGGGAAAAGTGTCACCAAGGAGAGAGTTAGTCTGAGCGAGGCATCAATCAATGGTCTCCGTGCAACAATGGATGGCATGAGATTGTATGGTGACCGGCCCGAAATGGTCCCAGTCACAAAGGGACTCCTCTCGTTAGGACGTTCTGCTCACATGCACTATATGCAGAGACTTGAAGAAGAACGAAAAGCCAAGGAAGATGAACAGAAAGCCAGGGAGAAAACCAGGCAAGAGAAAGAAGAAAGAGAGAGAACAGCTAAGATTGCTGTAGAGAAGGCAGCGGAGCTGTCTCGTAAGAGCGAGGACTTGAAGAAAACAGAGAAATCTCTGGCAGCAAAAGAGTCATCTCAGCAGATGTCACTGACTGTTAGCAACAGTCTGCTTGATCAAGCAAATAAAAAGCTTAAGGTGGCGCTTAAGAAAGGTGACATGACTGAAATTGCAGTAGCTCAGGCCATGCTTGAGTCTGCTCAGAAAAAGATTCAAGAGACACAGACTCGTATGGTGGAAACCAGGGAGGCGCAGAGAAAAGTGGAGAAGAAAAAGCAGACTTTGATAGAGTCCATGGTGGCTGCCAAAAAGAAGAAGTCATAGTTTTTGTTGTCGATGTTAAGACGGGTGGGCCCAAGTTCATTGGGGGTGTGTCCATGCCCATACATGTACATGTATTTGCATAAATCTTGCAGCAATAAAGCTACCGATGTTGTTCCAATGCTGAAATCTGTGCTATTACTTCCTAGTTTTTTCCTATTAAACTCCTATTTTTTGTGATCAGAATTCCTATTTTTCCTATTATTTTGTCAATCAAAGTGGCTGGGACCCCTCGAGTTCTGAATGTATTGGAGTTTATTGGTGATTGTTGAGGGTGAACCATAAAGTAGGCTATTGCAGTAGTCCAGACGGGAAGTGATGAAGGCGTGGATGAGGGTTTCTGCAGCCACGGAGGAGAGGGATGGACGGAGACGGGCGATGTTTTTCAGGTGAAAGAAGGCTGTCTTTGTGATCTGTTTAGTGTATTTGTCGAAGGAGAGGGTTTGGTCAAAGATGATGCCAAGATTCCGGATGTGAGGGGAGGTGGATACTGGGAAACCGTCGATGTTGAGGGCAAAGTTATGGGTGGACTTGGTGAGCGTTTTTGGGCCAATGATGATTATTTCAGATTTATCACAGTTAAGTTTGAGGAAGTTGATTTGAAGCCAGGATTTTATTTCAGTGATGCAGTTTGTCAGGACAGAGTGGGTGGCGGTGGAGATGGACTTGGTGGAGATGAAAAGCTGGATGTCATCGGCGAAGCAGTGGAATTGGAGACCATGACGGCGGATTAAGTGACCGAGGGGGGACAGGTAAAGGATGAAGAGGAGGGGGCCAAGAACTGAATCTTGGGGGACACCTTGGGGGAGGGGAGCAGTGGGGGATTTGCAGTTATTGATGAAGATGAACTGACGTCTGTCAGAGAGGTATGATTTAATCCAAGAGAGGGCAGTGCCGGTAATGTTAAAGGTGGTTTCAAGTCGGGTGAGGAGGATGGTGTGATCGATGGTGTCAAAGGCGGCGCTGAGGTCGAGGAGGATGAGAATGTTGAGGTTGCCAGCGTATTGCCAGTTGCCAGTTAAGAACAATAAAACGAAAGGATATTACAAGAGAACATTGGCGTGCCAAATACATAAACATATACATTGTCTGTCAATCATTGAGTTTGGAAAATGACACTTTGTATATATTTACAAAGTATAATTCTGAAAATTTTGCACATATAATCTAGGTTTCTTTCTAAAACAGCTTGTTGAGTGACTTTCAGTTGCGATGTTACGAGGTAGTTCATTCCACAGTTGTGCAAACGCCAGGAACTGACACAGGCCGCGCCTCCTTGTGCGAGTGGCAAGATGGCCGCCGCTGTCGCGCGCCGGCTACACAGCTTTGTACAAGCCTATTGGCCGATGCTCTATCCAGTAGTATATACAGATCAGTGCCCCATCCCCTCCAGCTTTGTCAAGGCCTCCCTTCCTGCTCTTTCTCCACTTATCATTGCAACAATAAACTCCTCCCTGTCTGCAGGCATCGTCCCACCATCCCTCAAAATTGCTGCTGTTACCCCCATTCTGAAAAAACCTGGACTAAACCCTGACACCCTAAACAACTTCAGACCCATCTCCAATCTACCCTTTCTGTCGAAAGTTTTGGAACGCGCTGTAGCCGCTCAACTCAAACATCACCTCTCTGCCAATAACCTGTATGAAACATTCCAATCCGGCTTCCGCTCCAACCACAGTACTGAAACTGCTCTCCTCAAAATCACCAACGACCTTCTCCTCTCCTCTGACGCTGGCAACCTCAACATTCTCATCCTTCTCGACCTCAGCGCCGCCTTTGACACCATCAATCACACCATCCTCCTCACCCAACTTGAAACCACCTTTAACGTTACTGGCACTGCCCTCTCTTGGATTAAATCATAGCTCTCTGACAGATGCCAGTTCATCTCCATCAATAACTGCAAATCCCCCACTGCTCCCCTCCCCCAAGGTGTCCCCCAAGGTTCAGTTCTTGGCCCCCTCCTCTTCATCCTTTACCTGTCCCCCCTCGGTCACTTAATCCGCCATCATGGTCTCCAATTCCACTGCTTCGCCGATTACATCCAGCTTTTCATCTCCACCAAGTCCATCTCCACCGCCACCCACTCTATCCTGACAAACTGCATCACTGAAATAAAATCCTGGCTTCAAATCAACTTCCTCAAACTTAACTATGATAAATCTGAAATAATCATCATTGGCCCAAAAACGCTCATAAAATCCACCAATAACTTTGCCCTCAACATCGACGGTATCCCAGTATCCACCTCCCCTCACATCCGGAATCTTGGCATCATCTTTGACCAAACCCTCTCCTTCGACAAATACACTAAACAGATCACAAAGACAGCCTTCTTTCACCTGAAAAACATCGCCCGTCTCCATCCATCCATCTCCTCCATGGCTGCAGAAACCCTCATCCACGCCTTCATCACCTCCCGTCTGGACTACTGCAATAGCCTCCTCTATGGTTCACCCTCAACAATCACCAATAAACTCCAATACATTCAGAACTCCACTGCCCGTCAACTCACCCATTCCCGGACCCGTGACCACATCACCCCCATCCTTTACAAGCTTCACTGGCTCCCCATCTCCCAGAGAATCCAGTAAAAAAATCCTCCTCTTGACCTACAAAGCCCTCCATAACCTGGCCCCATCCTACCTGGCTGACCTCCTCTCCAGACACACTCCCAACCGCAACCTCCGCTCTGCTGGTACCAACCTCCTGACCCCCCCCCCCCCCCCCATCCGGACCAAATACAGATCCTGGGGGGACAGGGCCTTCTCCATCGCTGCTCCCACCCTCTGGAACTCATGACCTCACACCATCAGAGACTCCTCCTCACTCACCACATTCAAAACATCACTCAAGACCCACCTGTTCAACACTGCATTCAACATTTAAGCCACAGCATTTAACCCCCGACTATCTCTTCTCCTTCTCCCTCCTTTTTGCTTTGAATATTTCCCTATTGATTCTTGTTTTTTGCAATTGTTTTTATGTTTTGCTATGCATTATGTTTTGCACTCTGTCAAAGCGTCTTTGGGCTCCCTGAAAAGCGCTATATAAAATAAATGCATTATTATTATTATTATTATTATTATTATTGATTCTATAAATATATATTTTTAAAGGGGCACCGTGGGCACACGAGCATCCGGCCATAAAAACATTGCCTCAAACAGAGAACCATGATTGTCATGGGGCCCGCAAGGCTAACCCCTGCTCAAGCTGGGAAAATGGCCTTAAAAACGATCATTTATTCATTCATTCATACAACTTTTGGAAAGAATGTAACGTTAGAATACCACTCGGTCTACCACTTTTCTATCCAAACATGACAAATAATCACAAATCTTCCTGATTGATGTGATGAAAGATAATAAAAGAATAGAGGACAGACTTAAAGGAAGACGGTCTTGACAACTGTTCTAGTAATTTCAAAAATCATAGTAATTAGGGTCTATTACTACAATATGCCTAAGAAGGCAGAAGCTGTTTGATTTTTACTAACAAAAGATTTTCCAGAACTTGAATTTTGAAATATGCGTGTCGTGAATAATCAGTACGATGACGGAGAAGAGATCTGTGACATCACAGATCAGATGAACAACTGCAAAAATCGGGTGAATGCGAGATGTTAATTTGAGAAGAGAATAGAATAATGTCTTTAAATTGCATCAAAATTAACGTTCAACTTTTTTTTGACCAAAAATTAATAGTCTTAAGAATTACATCATATTTTATAACCAAAATCTGATTGTAAAGAAAAAAAATGGAAGCAATTGTCACAAAAATCGTTACTTGTTGGAAATGAAATCGGCAATCGCTTCCCAATCAGATCTTGCGGGGTACCCATTGACTCGCACGTTATAACGCAGTGGAGATTACACACACGGACGAATCGAATTAGCAGAATTGGAATGAATCGATGACATATCACTGGCTAATGATGTGTACCAGAATTTCGACCAAACTCGCATTAAAATAACACGAGTTGCTGTTGAGTAAAAAATAAATTATAGAAATAAAATATAAATAATTTAGGTCTAGATTCTAGATCTAAATAATTGGACTGGTAGCCTAATTCCCCATAATCGATTACGTCTGGGCGCAAGTTGTGCTCACTAGCACCGTAGGCAGCAGACGACCAATTTTCAACGAAGTCTAGCTTATACTAGGCCTAACTTAGATCTCAAAGTCTCGAAAATCGTTTAAAGAATATTTTGGTAGATAACTCAAATTACATTTGTACGATTGTGCTCTTCGGATCTCCGAACTGTTGTTGGTCGGGAAGGTGGATCTTGTTGATATGTCTTGTGAAAAAATACAGTCGGTACTGCATCTGGTTTCAGCTACTTTCGGGAGGCGTGTCGCCGATGTACAGCGCCTGTCGATCCACCTCAAATGCTGACGACTCGAAGTGGTCCTCACAAACTTGTCGATATTTCGATTATTTGTACGTTTTAATGTTCAACTCCGTTGTGCCGATATTCCTTATCCATAACGCACACCTTTGCCGGCCCTTGACTGGGTCGGGGATGGCAAAAACAAAAAAGAAGAAGACTTTTTGGGAATTTTTCTCGTCGATTGAAACACCCAAACACTTGGCTTGGCAAAGACACATTTTGGACGCTAAAAGAGCTATGCAAAAGGCGTACGCGTACGCTTGCGTCTGCTTTTTCCAAGGACAGTTGTACACCCGTGAAGTCACAGCTTCCGAAGTGAACGCCTCATTTGCATATTATAGGTGGAAAGGGGGTATTTTTGAAATTCACCACGAATTTAAGACCAATTTTGAAATTACTTGGGAGAAAGTATTGAGGGTAGCATCTCTCAAAACATAATACATGAAAAATTTGTCGACTGTCGATTATTTTAATGTTATGGGGGGGGGGGGGCTGGGGGGGACATGGTGAAGGAGAGGAAAGTGTAACGTTAGTCAAGTGAGGATTGTAAATATTTAGGCAGATTGAGCAAGTTTAAGTTACTACTATTAATGAGTACTATTTACTAATGATCATTTACTAATTTACATGTAATGTAAACATCATGGTGCATATAAATAAATATTATTCAAATATTTTTGTGGTAATGTTAGATGATAGGCGAGATGAGGAGATGCTGCGCCTTAGAGATGGCTTCATCAATGACAAGACATCCAGCACCACAACAAAAAGGAGTCAAGCGCCCAATACGCTTTCTAGATAACAGCCTGGACAGCGATGACAATAATGCTTCCAGTTCAAGCACAACCAAAGTAAGTTTAAATTATTATTAGGTTTTTGCAGAAATCCCAGGCAAGGGAAAGTTTGTTCTTTAGTATACGATCAGTTTCACACTTCGAATTTTATGTGCTACAGTGATTGCAATCTGTCTGTTTATTATATCCTGAAATAAGAATGAATGATTGTTTTACGGCCATTTTCCCCGCCAGAGCGGGGGTTAGCCTTGCGGGCCCCATGACAATCATGGTTCCCTGTTTGAGGCAATGTTTTTATGGCCGGATGCCCTTCCTGACGCCAACCCTTGGGCACGCTCTTACGATGCGCAGGTATACGGTGTACCTATTCTAAACCGGGGTACACACAGGGATCATTCATCCCAGCAAGCTGGTACTCAATTTGCCGACCTCGGAAGGATGACAGGCTGAGTCAACCCTCCTGGTGTTAATTCAGCGATCGACCGGGATTCGAACTCAGGATCCTAGGATCCCAAGCCGGCACCCTAACCGCAAAGCCAACACCAGGCTTATATCCTGAAATAAGGATTCCGAATATTACTAATATAGCTGACAACGCGTTCTAAATGCACTAAATTAAAATAAAGCTATAAAAAAATGTTTATATGTGGCAGGGGCATACGCAAGTGGTTGCAAGTTTTTTCTAATGTGGTATTTTAAATAAATGCCGTCAGTTGACAGGGATTAGTTGGACCGGAAATAGGTAATATTTTAAATTCAGTGCCAATTTTACATGAAGTTGCACATACATATAACATTGCCTCAACAATCAGAACCAGCCCATGTGTACAGTAAACCAATGTATGGCTAACATATTGTAATGAAATATTAAAATACAGTTCAGCTTCATTGCAATGGTTCCAACAATTTTGCCTCCCATTTGAAATAATAGGTCATGTAAATAAAATGAATAAATATTTTCTTTTGACAAATACTTTAGGGTCTAAACATAGGTCATTAACTACAATGGAAAAAAATGAAATAATATAAAAGTCGAACTGTATGAGAATTGAGGTGACTTACATGACTGCTTTTGTTAGTTTTGTTCAATTTTTAAATTGCACTTTTTCTGTTTGTTTACACATGTACATTTGAGGTGAAAAAGGCCCAAAAAAATATTCAAAGCAAGGCGGATGTCCTATTCGAAAAGCTAATCCAGCAAAGGGAAACAACGAAGAAGGTAACGAAGAAGGTAAGTAACAAGGTTCCATTGGGGGACTTTATGCTGATCTCGTTTAAAATGGTTTGGGCGCGTTATTGACTGCGCGGGTCCGAGAGGAACCGCGGGTTCAGACACTTGGTGCAGGCATCTGGCGGAGTATTGGGAGGTTTTGCCTGCGAAGGAGCGTCTTGGACGCTTGGTGATTTCGAGAGATAAGAATACGAGAAGAATGAGCACCCTGGACACATCATGAACCATCCCGTGACGCCATTAGCTCACTCAGCCCTGGAACGAGGCATGACCAACGCGTGGGACGGACGCAGCCTGAGGAGACGAGAGGCATAGGTTCAGCAAATATGTTTCATGAAATCAAACTGCAGCATAAAATCTGTAACCTACATCAGGTTACCCCCAGACGGCGTGTCTATGAGGCCCCGGACACCGCATGCCACGTTCAACTCTGACCAGATCCTCCCACCCAACATCGGTTCACCGTACTGCTCTCTCCCTCCCAGATCTCTCGATGTCCCTGCTCTCAAATGTTGTACTTGTGTGCTTCCCTCTCTCCCCCCATCTTGTCTCCCGCTCCCTTTATCATATGTTTTATGTGTCAGTTTGTTTTTATGTGATTAATGTTAGCTCTTACACGAGCCTCGATCTTGTATACAAAAAAAGAAAGAAAAAAAAGGGAGTTTTTGTGGCCATTTTTCTTGCTCTGAAAAGCAATACTATGCAACTCCAGTTTCATGTATCGCACCACATGTCAAGAAATCCTTAATTCATCCTTAACCTCTGTTTCACTCGCGAATTTACTTATAGATTTGAAGTTGTCGTATCTATGACAACTCAAAACCCAAGTCAACTTGTACCCAGTTAAATGTTGAAAATGGTATGATAAATTTAACACGGTACTGGCGAACGTTATTATTTTTTCTCTTTTTCTTTTAGCAAGCCAACGAGTTCATTGTTTCTCGTGAAATTGAGGAACTCTGTATTGAGAATAAAAGACTTAAGGGGGAGTTACTCAAGGTGAAGCAGGAGAAAGAGGCTGCTGTAGCTGCCATTGCATTTGCCAAAGGTAAAACTCAAGTTAGAAAGTCAGCAGAATCATACAGCAAAGATTTCTTCAAATTAAGCATACATTCTAAGCTGCATTGAATTTGAAGTCATGCTTCACATTCTGTTATTGTTTACCGTTGTTCAGCAAGTTGGGTCATTGTAGCTCAAAGGTCAGTAAAGATGGTGTCCTCATTAACTATCTATATGATACCTTGTGATTAATCAACACTTAGCTGTCAATAGTTGTTTACTTTTCTGTCAAATATTAAAGTGTGTTGGTCATCAGTCCATTATAAACAAATAATAAAAGTTAAATACAAGTACTCGATCAGTTGCATTGGGCACTTAAAATGCCAACTGAAACATTGAAAATGTTGCTATCGCGTATTTCAGAGCTGCCAGAGTTGCTGAGTCAAGTGAGGTCCATGATCAAGACACGCAGGCCAAAATCGAGGGTTTCCAGTGCAAGTGTGGTAAGTACAGGTGATGCTGCTAATAATTTTAAACAAACTAAGCTAAAATAATGCAGGTCAATTAACATAAATTACCCATCATTGTTATATATATATATATATATATAATATATATATAATATATATATAATATAATATATATATAATATATATATATAATATATATATAATATAATACATATATAATATAATACATATATAATAATAATAATAATAATAATTCATTTATTTTGTATAGCGCTTTTCCAGAAGCCCAAAGGCGCTTTGACAGAGTGGAAAACATAATGCATAACAATACATGAAAACAACAATTGCAAAAAGACAAGAATCAAGAAAACAAACAGCAGCGATATACGGCATATATATAAGACAAGAATCAAAAAGACAAGACAAGAATCAATAGGGAAATATTTAAAGCAAAAGGAGGGAGAAGGAGAAGAGATAGTCAGGGGTTAAATGCTGTGGGTTGAATGTTGAATGCAGCGTTGAACAGGTGGGTCTTTCGTGATGTTTTGAATGTGGTGAGTGAGGAGGAGTCTCTGATGGTGTGAGGTAGTGAGTTCCAGAGGGTGGGAGCAGCGATGGAGAAGGCCCTGTCCCCCCAGGATCTGAATTTGGTCCGGATGGAGGGGGTCAGGAGGTTGGTACCAGCAGAGCGGAGGTTGCGGGTGGGAGTGTGTCTGGAGAGGAGGTCAGCCAGGTAGGATGGGGCCAGGTTATGGAGGGCTTTGTATGTCAAGAGGAGGATTTTGTACTGGATTCTCTGGGGGATGGGGAGCCAGTGAAGCTTGTAAAGGACGGGGGTGATGTGGTCACGGGTCCGGGAATGAGTGAGTAGACGGGCAGCGGAGTTCTGAATGTATTGGAGTTTATTGGTGATTTTTGAGGGTGAACCATAGAGGAGGCTATTGCAGTAGTCCAGACGGGAGGTGATGAAGGCGTGGATGAGGGTTTCTGCAGCCGTGGAGGAGAGGGATGAGCGGAGACGGGCAATGTTTTTCAGGTGAAAGAAGGCTGACTTTGTGATCTGTTTAGTGTATTTGTCGAAGGAAAGGGTTTGGTCAAAGATGACGCCAAGATTCCGGATGTGAGGGGAGGTGGATACTGGGATACCGTCGATGTTGAGGGCAAAGTTATGGGTGGATTTTGTGAGCGTTTTTGGGCCAATGATGATTATTTCAGATTTATCACAGTTAAGCTTGAGGAAGTTGATTTGAAGCCAGGATTTTATTTCAGTGATGCAGTTTGTCAGGATAGAGTGGGTGTCGGTGGAGACGGACTTGGTGGAGATGAAAAGCTGGATGTCATCAGCGAAGCAGTGGAATTGGAGACCATGACGGCGGATTAAGTGACCGAGCGGGGACAGGTAAAGGATGAAGAGGAGGGGGCCAAGAACTGAACCTTGGGGGACACCTTGGGGGAGGGGAGCAGTGGGGGATTTGCAGTTATTGATGGAGATGAACTGGCATCTGTCAGAGAGGTATGATTTAATCCAAGAGAGGGCAGTGCCGGTGACGTTAAAGGTGGATTCAAGTCGGGTGAGGAGGATAGTGTGATCGATGGTGTCAAAGGCAGCGCTGAGGTCGAGGAGGACGAGAATGTTGAGGTTGCCAGCGTCAGAGGAGAGGAGAAGGTCGTTGGTGATTTTGAGGAGAGCAGTTTCAGTACTGTGGTTGGAGCGGAATCCGGATTGGAATGTTTCATACAAGTTATTGGCAGAGAGATGATGTTTGAGTTGAGTGGCTACAGCGCGTTCCAAAACTTTTGACAGAAAGGGTAGGTTGGAGATGGGTCTGAAGTTGTTTAGGGTGTCAGGGTTTAGACCAGGTTTTTTTAGAATGGGGGTAACAGCAGCAATTTTGAGGGAAGGTGGGACGATGCCTGTAGACAGGGAGGAGTTTATTGTTGCAATGATAAGTGGAGAGAGAGCAGGGAGGGAGGCTTTGACAAAGCTGGAGGGGATGGGGTCAAGAGTGCAGGTGGCAGTTTTCATTCCTATGAGGAGTTCAGAGAGGTCAGTAGGAGAGATTGGGGAGAACCGAGACAGGGGATGGCAGGACAAGGGGGGGCAGGTGGTTGGAGGGGGAGCGGGTGCGGCGGTGGTCAAGCTGTTGTAGATGTTGTCAATTTTGCGTTGGAAGAAAGAGAGGAAGGAGATGCAGTTGTCTACTGTGAATGACTGGGTGGTGGTGTTCAGGGGGCGGAGGAGTTTGTTTATTGTCGAGAAGAGTGCTTTTGGGTTTCCGGAGCCAGAGTGGATAATTTGAGAGTAGTAGGCAGAGCGGGCGTGGGAGAGGGCATCTTTGTAGTGTTGTATGTGGTCCTTGTAGGCTTGGGAGTGAACTGTGAGACCCGTTTTATTGCGGAGTCTTTCAAGTTGGCGAGCACGAGTTTTCATCAGGTGGAGTTCAGGGGTAAACCAGGGAGCAGAATGGGTGAAAGAAACTGTTTTGGTTTTTACAGGCGCAAGCTGGTCAAGGCAGGAGGAGAGAGTGTGGTTGTAGTAGTCAGTGAGGTCGGAAGGGGTGTGGAGGTCAATGAAGGGAGAAGTGGACATTTTTTCAGAGAGGGTGGATGAGAATGAGGTAGGTGAAAGAGCGTTTAGCTTACGGAAGTTGATTGTGCGATAATGCCTTGGTGTTGGGGCGGGGATGTTGATGGTCAGAGTGATGGCTAAGTGGTCAGAGAGGGTGAGGTCGGAGCCATAGAGATGGTGCAAATTTAATCCAGTGGAGCAGACAAGGTCCAAAATGTGACCACGGATATGGGTAGGAAAGTCGACATGTTGAGTGAGGTTAAAGCAGGTGAGTAAATCAGTGAAGTCAGTGGTTATTGTGGAGTCAGTGGAGTCCATGTGGATATTGAAATCACCAAGGAGGAGGATTGAGGGGGAGAGGGAACATAGCTGGGTCAGAAAGTAGGAGAAGTCAGACAGGAATGATGGGTGTGGTTTGGGAGGGCGGTAGACGACAGCCATGACTGACTGCGTGTGACCAGAGAGTTTTAAAGCCAGGTGTTCAAATGATGGAGCAGATGAGATGGAGATGAGGTTGGTCTTGATGTCTTGACGGTGGATAACGGCAATTCCACCACCTCGGCCCTCCGAGCGTGGTTTATTGACGTAGGAATATCCACTGGGTGTGGTGAGGTTGAGTGTGTAGTAGTCCAGAGGTTGTTGCCAGGTTTCGGTGAGACAGAGAAAGTCCAGTTTGTTATCCAGGATGTATTCGTTCAGGATGAGGCATTTATTGTTGAGGGACCGGGTGTTGAACAGGGTGAGCTTGATGTTGTTTTGAACAGCAGGGATGAATTCAGGTGATTTAGCCAGGGTTCGTAGGCAAGAGGTGCGATCGTGTGGGTTGCTGTGACCAGGTGCGCTGGGACGAAGAGTGAGAGTGCGCTGAGCCGACCAGAGGACGGGGATGGAGTGACCTGATTGCGAATAAACAAACTTGCGACCGGAGCCACGGTGAATGTACCTGGGTCGTCGGAGGAGTCCATTTGATTTGATGGCAGAGATGCATGATGGGGTGGAGCGGGTATTGAGCAGAAGAAGCCTTGCGGCGGAGTACTTCAGAGCCATGCCAGGCAGGAGCGAAGGGACGAGTACGAGGCCAAGGTCGAGGAGGCAAAGCGGCAAACGCAGCGGCAAACGCAGCGGCAAACGCAGCGGCAAACGACTGCAGCCGCTAATCAAGACCACAGCGGCAAACAAGGCCACAAGGCCACCGGCAAACAAGGCCACGGCCACAAACAACGGGAGCGGGCCTTTCGAATTCCGTATTCCGTACCATCAAAAGCAGATTCCGTTATCCAGCCGGAGAACACGCGGCACGTGCGGGTGTGAAAAGGCAGGACAGGTGTGAGATGTCAGGTCAGAAAGGTAGAAGCGGACCCTGTACATCCATCCAGTCGGAGAAGCGGCGAATATGCAACGCCAGCGTCCTCTCGCAACCGAACCCGGAAGTGATATATACAGTCATCCCTCGCTATATCGCGGTTCACTTTTCGCGGCTTCGGTACATCGCGGGTTTTTCTCGCTAGTATATGTAAAATTATATCGCCGATTTTTCGCTATATCGCGGGATTTTGCGGTATAAATGTATTTTTATATACTATAATTTTAAATATTTTTGTGGTAAAATAAGCATTTTCTAGCCTAAAAAATAAAAAAACGTAAAGAAATAAGAAAAATACAGTATTTAAAACATATTACAAGAAATAAAATACTGTACATACTACATAGTGTACAGTAGAAGGGTAGACAAAGAGTCGTGCGTATGGAAAACGCAGATGCGGCAGCTTGCGCTAGTTACCCACGTAATGGGTAACTGTAATGCTCTTTCTGGCTGTGCAGTACATTCATCATCGTCATCATCGTCATCACCTTCATCGTCATCAGTACTGCACAGCTAATTCATCATCATCTTCATCACGCAAGTTGTAGTATTGAAGAGCCGGGACTCTTGCTTGATACGGACGAAATGACGGGCAAGACACAAACTCGTCCGAGAAGATATTTATTCTCAAAACCAACTCGGGAACACTGAAAAGCCGTTTATCGGGCTGCATTATAAAGCACAACCAGAAACCGAAAGCCACGCCTCTCAAGCGTGGCGTGCTTCGGTGGTCACGTGATCAACAGGTGTAGCTGATTATACCCGCAAAGCGCAGCACGCTTTAGCGGTCACGTGACCAGCCACTCTCGCGCCGGGAATCCCCGCCGGTGACGTCACCGGCTGGAGCAAGGAGATTCTGATGCTGGTCTTGCTTGGGGAACCCATGGGTAGCTACAGTATCTTCAATGGTGAGTACCCATTAGAATTTTATATGTTGTTAAAATTACGTATGTTTAAGAGTGTAAAAAGTGTTTAAGAGTATAGGAAGTGTTTATAAGAGTATGGGAAAGGTTAATAAGAGTGTGGGGAGGGTCATAAAGCTTTAAAATATATATAAATAATAAAATAAAAATATGGTCGCTACTTCGCGGATTTTCGTCTATCGCGGGGGGTTCTGGAACGTAACCCCCGCGATAAACGAGGGATCACTGTATATATATATATATATATATATATATATATATATATATATATATATATATATATATATATATATATATATATATATATATATACACACAGTGAAACCTTGACTTACGAGTGCACCAACTTACGAGTTTTCCGAGATACGAGCCGTCGCTCGGGCGGTTTATTGCTTTGAGATGCGAGCCAAGATCTGAGTTACGAGCTTACGCCACCCGCCACCAGGTGGGTTCCGGTCACGTGGTTATCTTGCCGTGCAAGCATATCTGCCGTATATCGCTGCTGTTTTGTTTTCGCATGTTGGTTATTTTGGAGCCTACGCCAGCCGCCACCAGGTGGGTTCCGGTCACGTGGTTATCTTGCCGTGCAAGCATCTCTGCCGTATATCGCTGCTGTTTTGTTTTCGCATGTTGGTTATTTTGGAGCTTACGCCAGCCGCCACCAGGTGGGTTCCGGTCACGTGGTTATCTTGCCGTGCAAGCATATCTGCCGTATATCGCTGCTGTTTTGTTTTCGCATGTTGGTTATTTTGGAGCTTACGCCAGCCGCCACCAGGTGGGTTCCGGTCACGTGGTTATCTTGCCGTGCAAGCATATCTGCCGTATATCGCTGCTGTTTTGTTTTCGCATGTTGGTTATTTTGGAGCTTACGCCAGCCGCCACCAGGTGGGTTCCGGTCACGTGGTTATCTTGCCGTGCAAGCATATCTGCCGTATATCGCTGCTGTTTTGTTTTCGCATGTTGGATATTTTGGAAAATTTCTTAGTTTTAACCATGGGTCCTAAGTAATTGAGTGCCAAGGGCAGTACTGAGAAGAAGAAGAGGATGATGTGCTTGGATATAAAACACGCAATCGTCGAAAAACATGAGCGAGGTGTGCGTGTTGTCTACTTGGTGAGGCAGATGTGAAGGCAGCTGAAGATTTTATTATAACTTTTGCCGAACTGATAGAAGCCGAACGATACATCCCCCAGCAAATCTTCAACTGTGACGAGACAGGGCTCTTCTGGAAAAAGATGCCGAGGAGGACGTATATAACGGCAGAGGAGAAGAGCATGCCAGGCCACAACTTGTTCAGAGTGCCGGCGATAGCTCGCCTTCTCTTTGTGGAAGACACGGTGAGATCCTTAACATCCAACAACTAATGGGACGCAAACGGGGCGCCCAGTTTAGCGGTACACACATTGATGAATCACCCTGCCTGTGAAACACCGACATGACAGGTTATAGCTGGGTCGGGATTCAAACCCAGGCTGGACAGTTTAGAGTCAAGTGTGCGTACCTCCAGTCCAGGCCATCCTGCCAACTTGTATGCTGCATACAGGTGAAATATAAAGCGCGAGATATTTTTATATATACTGCATATTTAAAAAAAAATTGGTGTGGTTTTTGGCGGGCTGGAACGGATTAATAGCATTTCAATGCATTTTAATGGGGAAATTTAATTTGAGAAACGAGCAAATTGAGTTACGAGCTCGGTCACAGAACGAATTAAACTCGTAAGTCAAGGTTTCACTGTATATATATATATATATATATATATATATATATATATATATATATATATATATATATATATATATATATATATATATACAGTGAAACCTTGACTTACGAGTGCACCAACTTACGAGTTTTCCGAGATACGAGCCGTCGCTCGGGCGGTTTATTGCTTTGAGATGCGAGCCGAGATCTGAGTTACGAGCTTACGCCACCCGCCACCAAGTGGGTTCCGGTCACGTGGTTATCTTGCCGTGCAAGCATCTCTGCCGTATATCGCTGCTGTTTTGTTTTCGCATTTTGGTTATTTTGGAGCTTACGCCACCAGGTGGGTTCTGGTCACGTGGTTATCTTGCCGTGCAAGCATCTCTGCCGTATATCGCTGCTGTTTTGTTTTCGCATTTTGGTTATTTTGGAGCTTACGCCACCAGGTGGGTTCTGGTCACGTGGTTATCTTGCCGTGCAAGCATCTCTGCCGTATATCACTGCTGTTTTGTTTTCGCATTTTGGTTATTTTGGAGCTTACGCCACCAGGTGGGTTCTGGTCACGTGGTTATCTTGCCGTGCAAGCATCTCTGCCGTATATCGCTGCTGTTTTGTTTTCGCATTTTGGTTATTTTGGAGCTTACGCCACCAGGTGGGTTCTGGTCACGTGGTTATCTTGCCGTGCAAGCATCTCTGCCGTATATCGCTGCTGTTTTGTTTTCGCATTTTGGTTATTTTGGAGCTTACGCCACCAGGTGGGTTCTGGTCACGTGGTTATCTTGCCGTGCAAGCATCTCTGCCGTATATCGCTGCTGTTTTGTTTTCGCATTTTGGTTATTTTGGAGCTTACGCCACCAGGTGGGTTCTGGTCACGTGGTTATCTTGCCGTGCAAGCATCTCTGCCGTATATCGCTGCTGTTTTGTTTTCGCATTTTGGTTATTTTGGAGCTTACGCCACCAGGTGGGTTCTGGTCACGTGATTATCTTGCCGTGCAAGCATCTCTGCCGTATATCGCTGCTGTTTTGTTTTCGCATTTTGGTTATTTTGGAAAATTTTCTTAGTTTTAACCATGGGTCCTAAGAAATTGAGTGCCAAGGGCAGTACTGAGAAGAAGAAGAGGATGATGTGCTTGGATATAAAACACGCAATCGTCCAAAAACATGAGCGAGGTGTGCGTGTTGTCGACTTGGTGAGGCGGATGTGAAGGCAGCTGAAGATTTTATTATAACTTTTGCCGAACTGATAGAAGCCGAACGATACATCCCCCAGCAAATCTTCAACTGTGACGAGACAGGGCTCTTCTGGAACAAGATGCCGAGGAGGACGTATTATAACGGCAGAGGAGAAGAGCATGCCAGGCCACAACTTGTTCAGAGTGCCGGCGATAGCTCGCCTTCTCTTTGTGGAAGACACGGTGAGATCCTCAACATCCAACAACTAATGGGACGCAAACGGGGCGCCCAGTTTAGCGGTACACACATTGATGAATCACCCTGCCTGTGAAACACCGACATGACAGGTTATAGCTGGGTCGGGATTCAAACCCAGGCTGGACAGTTTAGAGTCAAGTGTGCGTACCTCCAGTCCAGGCCATCCTGCCAACTTGTATGCTGCATACAGGTGAAATATAAAGCGCGAGATATTTTTATATATACTGTATATTTAAAAAAAAATTGGTGTGGTTTTTGGTGGGCTGAAACGGATTAATAGCATTTCAATGCATTTTAATGGGGAAATTTAATTTGAGAAACGAGCAAATTGAGTTACGAGCTCGGTCACAGAACGAATTAAACTCGTAAGTCAAGGTTTCACTGTGTATATATATATATACACATGTAATGTAAGGCGTTCATAAGTACAGTATATGGTAAAGTCAAATTATTGTATCTTTAAAATATGTGAAACAAGTCTTTCTTTGTATGAAGGCATTCTTTGTGAAAGTGTTTGATATAATTTGAACTTCTCTAAAAAATCCCAGTTTGTGGTTTTTTTCAATAGGCAAACATTCCTCCACACATGAAGTCAACACTGGACAACAAGAAACCTATCGCCCACTTGTTACATTCAGGAGTTGCTTTCACACTTAACTTGATATCGCTTAATTTGTGTTTAAAACAATGACATATATTTTTATATTACTGGATTCAGAAAGAAGACAAGACCATTCTTCCATCACCAAAGTTTGAGGGAGATTCATGTGTGTCTCCCAAAAACAAGAATGCCCCGAAAATGGTGCAGGATCTTATGTCTGCAAATTTCACCAGGCATCAGATGGCCTCCCACTCATTGACAGGGGGCAAATCTAATGCTGGGAGCGTATGTAATCCCATGGGATTTTGATGTTTATTTTGTATTCTTTGCGGGAAATCATTAATTATGATGTGAGTAAGGGAAAAAAATTGGCGCCAATTTTTTCGAGTATGTTTGCATATTTTTTATGCAAATAAGGTATGACGTCATAATTCATAAATAAAAATTAAACGATGTAAATTTTCTTTGCAAAATCTGATAAAAATTTAATTTTGTGGACCCTATGCATAGATTTTAGCAGACATTGTCTGTATTCAGTATCTTATCATCGGCCTTAAACCATCTTGTATTCCGAATTGGTGAGATGCACACTGTGATGACGTCATTACGAGCCCTTGGAACTTCTATCGACGACAGTGGTTTTGATGATGCATGGATTGAAGCTAACCTGTATTCATCCACAACCACACGTCAGATACTTGAAGGCCGTCACATGAAACGTGCTCTTACTGCTCATAGTATCACATCATCAGCCCTCTGTGACTTGCATCTAAGTGCATTCCTGGAGACAGAAGTGGACCAATCAAGTACTGTTCATGATAACCTTCAAGTGGCTGCATCAATGGTCAATTCAGCATGTCAAGAGCGCAAATATGACGAATTAGACAACCGACACAAGCAATTACTAGCTGTAGTAGATGTCTCTTTAATGGACAAGCTGAATGAATTTGATGCAAAGATGGAAACAAGTCATCCTACTTTCAAATTTGCCAGAGATTACATGAAATTTGTGGCTTGGATATGGATGTTCATTCGTGCAACACGGGATGGCAATTGGAAATTGCATCTAGAATCGCTTCGAGCATTGTGTAAGTACTTCTTCGCACATGATAGATAAAACTATGCCCGCATGGTTCTACTGTATTTGGCACAGATGGAGAAATTGGAAACAAATGATCCCGATATCTATACAGAATTCATGGCTGGCAACTTCTGCGTCTACAAAAATGAAGTCCCTTTCTGCGCAATAGGCCCAGATCATGGCATTGAACACGAGAACAAAGTCATGAAGATCCTTGGAGGTTTGAAAGGGCTAACACAGCAACCGGCAGCTATGGCCAGATGGTTTCTGATTGACCAAGCGACTTAGCTCAGGTGCAATGAAGCTGAACATTTGGTGGGTAAAGTCTCCCAGAGATCAGTAAGTCATCATGATTTGTCAGATGCTAAGTTGGAACGGTATGAGGATAATGTAGGCAAATTGAGAGAGGTGCTGAAAGTGAATGATCCATTCATTATTGAAGATGATGAGCTCATCAACATCGTCACACAAGCGATCATGCCAGAGGTAGTAAAACAGGCAGTAATACAGCGAGATAGTGTTGGAGAAGAGATGTTTGAGAAATTTGTTCAAGAGCGTCTTGTAAACCTAGAGCTGAATATCTGGAGTCCTATGAAGAAGGCAAATCTCAAGACTTGGAAGACAGCAAGAATGGTTAAGAAGAGCAAGAAAGCTGTCGCTGTTACAGCAATTAAGAATGAAAGAGCACTGTTCGCCCGCTTCCTTGTTGCGATACTGTCACGGCCAGATATTGACCTGAAGGAGAGCATCAGTGAGTTTGAGTTTGCAGAATATACTCATTCACTCTTCACTTTTGATGGTATCTTGCGGTCTTGTGTTGCCAAAAGTAAGCTGATGACTATCTTGGAACGTTTGCCTGACCAACAGCAGCTTGTTGTTGCACAAGGAGAGCAAACACAGCATGGCAGAGTCACAATCATTGATGGAATGGCCGTGGTCCAGTCAATGGGGAAACCTACATGGGTGAAAACTTGCTACGATCTCGTCAATCACTTTTTGCATGTCCTCGATTGCAAATCTCAAGGATTTCATGAAGTTCATGTCGTTTTTGACCGATATGACATTCCTAACTCCCTGAAGGAAAGAACACGCAATTTGCGCCTAGGAGATCATAGAAGCCTTGCTTACAATATTTCCGATGAGGCAATCATTGAAAAGGTGACGCTAAAGCAACTGCTGAGCAACCAAGACAACAAGCAAAGACTCACTCTCTATCTAGCATCACACATCTTGAAGCATCGCAAGGAATCTGAGAAGATATATGTGACAACACTCAGTGAGGAATGCAAATCAAACAAGCTCATATTAGATCATCTGAACTGTACTCAAGAGGAGGCAGATACAAGAATGCTACTTCATGCTCTTGACGCTTCGCAGAGGGGGGCCACGTCGATCTGCATTCAGAGTCCGGATACAGATGTGTTAGTTCTCGCCTTGTGGTGCTACAAGGACTTGTGTCCTGCAGCATCGATGCTTGTTGGAACAGGTGGTCTACGGCGAACGATTGATTTAGGTCCTATATATGATGCCCTGGGCACTGGGCAGTCAGAAAGCTTCTGCACTCCCTGGCTTCCACGTCTTAAGTGGTTGTGACCAGACTGGCACATTCTGCGGTAAATCAAAAATTTCCTGCTGTAATACACTGCAGAAAGCCGATGGTGATATTGTTAGAGCATTTGGCAACCTTGGAAACACTCAAAGCATACAGGAAGATGACGTCAGTGAATTGGAGCGCTACGTACGGAATTCCTGGCACAACAATCTCTTCTGTGAACGAGATGCGTTGGTTCCTCTTCAGTAAGCGCCAGTACACAGATGAGAAATTGCCCCATATAAAGGCCACCCTAGTACAGAAGATCAACAGAGCAAATTATGTCACCATGATATGGAAACAATGCGGCACTGCATCTTCAACTCTACCTTCACCAACTTCTCATGGATGGCGTCTGGAAGGTGACCGGCTTCTTCCCATACCAACAACAGTTTTGCCAGCACCTCAGGCTGTGCTTCAACTAGTCAAATGTGGATGTAAAGGAAGTTGCTCTACGATGATCTGCTCATGTCGGAAGCACAATCTCAAATGCATCACAGATATGTGTACCTGCGAAGTAGCTTGTGAGAACAGAATTGTTAACATACATACTGCAGGTGACAGTGACGATGATGATGATGTTCTTGAAACGTAGCTCATGCGGTCAGCTCCAGATATGTCCATGTACTTATTTTTGGTTTCCTTGTTTAAAAACCATTTCATGTATAATGGCACTATTGCATACATCAAATGCATGGTGAAAACTATATTACTATGACATCATAACTAATTTGCATATGATGGTTTGATAGGTCCCCTTGAATATAATGAAGATATATTGAAAACCCCAGCACAAGACTTTAGTCACAAAAGCAGAGGAAATACCTTTATGTAAACGGAAGCATAAACATTTTCCATAGGCTTTTAAAAGGTATGACATACAGTATCATACTTGAATAGAAAGCAAAACGATGATTGAGACATGCTTTTTTCCTAGTTTATATGTGATAAATATTAAACTAGAGGTATTGACACCATAATGTATGTATGAGAGCAGGAAAATTTAAAATAGCATTGTAGATGACAGCCAAAATGCTAATTTTTGCATTTTTTATGTGTATTCTATGGCGTCATAGTTCATATGCACAAAAAGGCGGGAAAAAGTGTTCGAAAAAATTGGCGCCAATGTTTTTTTGATTCAGTGGTCATTGTAGATTGTAGATTAGATTCCAGTAGAAATTAGGAAATAAACATGAACGGCCCACGGGAGCCATTTTGGAGACATACGGTCCTGCTCTAAACATTCCTCCACACATGAAGTCAACACTGGACTACAAGAAACCTATCGCCCACTTGTTACATTCAGGAGTTGCTTTCACACTTGATATCGCTTAATTTGTGTTTAAAACAATGACATATATTTTTATATTACTGGATTCAGAAAGAAGACAAGACCATTCTTCCATCACCAAAGTTTGAGGGAGATTCATGTGGGTCTCCCAAAAACAAGAATGCCCCGAAAATGGTGCAGGATCCTATGTCTGCAAATTTCACCAGGCATCAGATGGCCTCCCACTCATTGACAGGGGGCAAATCTAATGCCAACAATGGAGTTGAGGCAAAGCCTCAACTGGACAAAGAAAAAATGGACAACATTTTCTGTAAGTGAGAATGATTTGTGTGCAGAGAGGTAATTGACATGTAGGGGAAGGCGGGGCAAGTTGAGCATAGGGGTAAGTTGAGCCACCACCTCCCAGCCAGTTATGAATGAGTCAGACTTTGTGGTGGCACCATCTATAGATGCCCCATTGCATAACTCCAAATTCTGCCATATTGTTTTCTAAATTGAAACAGAAACCAGTGTTGCAGAGAGAAAAATCCAATTTTCAGCCATAAAAGTAAAAAGGTGTAAAACAGGTAAGTTCACGTTTCTTCCAAATGCAGCATAGATATAATATGGATATCAGATGACAATTGTTAGTCCAGGTATGTGTCTCCATTCTTGTCATAGACTTTAATACGATGGATGCATCGAATATGTGTGTATGTGGAGACATCTCAGAAAGTTCAGACTGGGGTAAGTTGAGGCAGACCCTACGGGGCAAATCGAGCCATGGCTCAACTTGCCCCATAGGGTCTGGCTCAACTTGCCAACTCATGTTGGTGGAGATAATAATAATTAGCATTTATAATGTGCTTTTCCCCAAAGGCTCAAAGCGCTTACAGAATACCATATTATTACCCCGGTCATTGGATACATTGCGAGCCTGCAGCACACTGGGTGTACCATCTCCACTCCCCGGGGAGCATTCCTTGCCGTGCTGCCATTTCAAGCGCTCCGAGCAAAGTCATTCACAGAGGCTTTCACATCCTACCAGGTCCCCATTTCACTCCTGGGTACGCGAAGCGGCAAATGTGGATTAAATGCTTTGCCGAAGGACACAAGTGCCACGATTGGGGATCGAACCCGGGACCTTCTGATTGAGAGTCAAGCGCTCAATCCACTACACCATGACACATATATGTATGTATATATATATATATATATATATATATATATATATATATATATATATATATATATATATATATATGTATATATATGTATATATATAAATATATATATATACATATTGTTGCGGATATGAGATTGGCCTCCATCCATATCCGCTTGTAAATATTCCCCTATTTCCTCCATACTTCCCAACTATCCCCAATCCCCCATTCCCTAGTCCCATTTTCTGTAAACAACACTCTGTAGACCCGACCTCCCCCTATTTCCCCCATTAAATGTCGCATCCAGGTCCACCGCATCTCACGTAGACAACTATAGGACATCTTGCTAGTTATTCTTAGTCTATGTCAGTTAAGGACCCGTTTCCATTAATTCTGACTCTTCGTTGCACCAGAATGTGATTGTATGGCACCATTAGGAAGTTTAGGACCTCCCAATACCTCCCCGCAGCTCTTCCTCATGGTACAACAACAACAACAGCGGCGGCGGCGCGGGGAGTGTGCGTCCTCACTCCGGCTTGGTTGGTAGGGGGTGTTGGGAGGGCACCAAGCCTTTCCAACGAGCCGCCATCGACCATGTGCTCGACGGGGTTACCAAGTAGGGGCTCGCTGTCAGCTCCTCGTCAAGGGCGGAGCCCGGTAACCCCCGCACCCAATAGAAGCGGCGGACCGATCCCATCTGGGGCGGAGCCAACGAGCCGAGGGCGTGTCACTCCCCGCTGAGCATGCGCAGGAAGAGGGAGGTGACGTGAGATGCGCGCAGAGCTGGAGGAGAAAGGACGCACCCTCCGAGCGCCGAGAGACCTCCCAAAGACTGAGCTTTATCCTGTCCCTGAGCCAAGGTGCACCTTGTGCTATCGACTGCCTGTCCTTCCCTGCCATCAATCCCTGTGTAAGTCAGTCTTGTTCCGTTTGTCTGTGGTCTGTCTGGGATAGATAAGATTGTATCTAAGTGCCTATCTCTTCTGTGCCTTTACCTCATTACCTTGTAATCTACCCCTTTTCTCCACCACAAATTATATCCTCCTCCGGAGGTCTTGAGAACTGTACCCCTTGCGTCGTTTCATTTATCCCAGTCGTTGTGTCCTTTCCTTCATTGATTTAGCGTAGCGCGATTTGGCCAACGTTCGAGTGGAATCGGGTGAGTTGGGGGGTAATCGGGTAAACTGTGCGAACACGGCGGCCATTCCGCTCGGCCCATCATAACATCTTAAGCCGTGTCCGTAACAATTGGTGTCGGGAAGTGGGATTGGACCCGAAGCGCGCTTCACGCGCTCGAAATTATTAACGGTGAAATTTGTTTTGTTTTAAAATAAAAACCCGAATTTTTATGGCAGATCAAGACGGCTGGGTTCCGGTAGAGGAGAGTGAGGCAGGGTCGATCCAGGACCAAATTGAGGGACATGAGGAGAGCGAAGCAGTGAGGGCGGCAGGTTCGCAAAATGGCGTCCTCGCGCATGAGGTTGCGGGCGCGCAAAATGGCGCCTCGCACATGGCTGCGGCGGCCGCACCCGCTGCACAAGTGGGAGGGATGGCCAAAATGCAGGCCCTCATGGAGCAATTTATGGCGCAAATGCAGGCGTCCCTCAAACTGCAGAGTGAGCAATTGGGGGTAATGGGGAACCGGATGGATGCTCAGGGTGAGCGATTGGAGGGCCAAATGGGGGTAATGAGGGACGAAGCAAGGGGTACCGGTGAGGGATTAGACAAGAAATTAGAGGAGTTAGACAATGGGATAGAAGGGGTGAAACATGGGTTAATGGGGGTGGAAAATAGAATGGCTGCCCAGGAGAATCAAATAGAGGGAGTGAAAAATGGGTTAGAGGGGTTAGAAAACAGTATGGAAGGCAAATTGAGGGACATGAGGGACCAAGCGGAAAGGGAAGTTAAAAAAATGGGGCAGCAGATAGAGGGGGTCAGAATGGGGGTAGAAACTAAATTGGATGCTCACAGGGAGGAAATGGAGCAGATGAGGGTGGCATCTGGGCAGGAGATGCAAGTGATGGGAGAAGAAATCAGAAGAGGTGTGAGTGAGGAGGTCGGAGGAGTGCGCGAGGAGGTGAGGCACTGTAAGGAGCGCATGGAGAAGGAGGTGAGAAAGGGGACTGTAAAATTGCAAGGTGGTATAGAGGAGTTGACGCTGGGAGTAGAACAACTGACAGTGGGACAAAAGGAGTTGGGGGGCCAGGTAAAGAAGAACACAGCGGTAATAGAGGGTTTAAAATCGACACAGAAGGAGATGAAAAAGGACGTAGGGGTAATTAAAAAAGAGTGTCAGACGGTACATGAGGACCTGACGAGGAAAATGAACAAGGTGGTAGAGGTGATGGAGGTTAAAGAGCGGGAGGTGCGGGAGCACATAGAAAAAAATAAGGTGGAGTTAGAGGAAGAACTTAAGGGGTCGCACGAGGAGATGAAGGAGGTGAAGCAGAAATTAGAAGAAGTGGAAGAAGGGGTGAGCGAAATTAAGAAGCGACGGAGAGAGGATAAGAAAGAGATAAAGGAGGAAGTAAAAGAATTGCTCCAAAGTCTGTGTTCGGATCGTGATGATGTGCTCATTAACCGGATGAGGGATTCGCAGGTGATGGAGGAGAAGCGAAGAGAAAGAGGACCCGGTGTAAGTGGTGACCAATATGGTCGTGCGTATGATGCGCCAGGTGATTTAATAAGCTTGGGGGTCGAGATGGACCCGGGTGTTCGTGAGAGGCCATTGGTGAAGTGTGCGACAGGTCTGGTGTGCGAAAAAGGAGGTGTGCGAGAAAGTCCGACTCTGGGGTGCATGGGGAAAGAGTGCGCTGTCAAAAGTAAGGAAGAGTGTACACCTGTGGTGAGTGTTACAGAGGGTGTAACGGGAGAGTGTGCGCGAGAAAGGTGTGTAACAGACGGGTGCATGAGGAAAGAGTGCGCTGTCGAGAGTAAGGGTGAGTGCGCTGTCAGGAGTGGAGGTGAGAGTAGTAAGAGTGACACGGAGCGTGAGTTGGTTGTGACAGGTGAGAAAGGAAGCACACCTGGAATGGTAGAGCGTGTGTGGGAATGCACGCTGGAATTGGTAGTGAGGCACGTGGTTGGGTGTGCGAGTGAAAGCACACCTGTGATTGTCACAGAGGAGGTGACCGAGGAGGGGGCGCGAAGAGGTGTGTTGGTGAGGTGTGCGAACAACGAATGTGTGCCAAAGTGTTCGGTGGTCAGGTGTGGGACCAAGGCTGTGAGTGGAATGAGTGTACCGAGGTGTGTAAGGAAAGGTACGAGGAGCATGGGAACAGCTGGAGGTATGAGCAAGAAAGGGGTAGCGTATGCGTGTAAGCATGCAGGTGAAGCATCGACGGTAACCGGGTTAGCGGTTAGAGCGACTTATAGCCGAATCGGGCCCTCGGTGCGTGCCGGGCTTCGCGTGCCACGAGAACCAGCGGGGATCCGAGCCACGGCGGGTTCGAAAGGACCGCCGTACGCGATCCACGCTGGGCCTCGCTTTGAACGGCCGCGTCCGTGCTCCACTAGGCGGAGCGGGCAGCCCGATAGGAAGGGTCGTCATGGCGACCACTTTTTATTGAGACGTTCCGGCAGGTCGAGATCGGGCAATTGGATGGCTCCGTGCCGAGGTGGTGCGTGGGATCTCGGCACGGGTAAGCCCCCGTCCCTGCACCGAGTGCCGGACGCATCCAGCCGCTGGCACAAAACAACCCGCATTCATTGCTCGGCTGTACGAAGCCGAGCTTTAGAAGGGAATTTGCGCACCGAGAGGATCTAATAAGTAGACGGGTGATGAGGTTAGTGTTTTGGACCCAAAATTAGAAAAAAACAAAATTTGATGATTGGCAAAGGATTGGCAGTAATGATTGGCAGATGATGGGTAGTGATTGGAAAATTTTTGATTTGTTGAAATTTGATGTGCAAAATTTGCTAGTGGGGGATGCCCGATGTGGTGGGATGGCAACTCTGTCATCCCTCACAAAGGGGGGCAAATGCGCTATAGTTTATGGGGTGTATGGCAGTGAAAACTAGCCCGGGTGGGTTAGGATATTGTGTGTAGGGATCTAGCGAAGATGACATTAGGTAACGTTAAGATTAGTTAGTGACTGATACCTGTAGTGGGGACGCAGGTAGATTAGCGTGGATGATAATGACGTGGGAGCGCAATAGTTTAAAGGGACGACTGGGAAGCGCAAGTTTCAGAGGGGAGTAGTTAGATGAGATGATGCTGTGTGAGAACTGAACAGGTGTGTGGAGTAGTGTATGAGTAGTGAGTGTTGTGGATCAGCGCAAATGCGCTTGGGGGAGAGAAGGGTGCAGGCGGCACCAAGTATGAGAGCACAGGTGTGCAAGTACTTGGTGTGTGGAATACATGGAGTAAGTGGTACGGAGTGGTGTGCATGGTGCGAAGGTGTGGATGGGGGAAGAGTGGACCCCTTTTCACGAGTACCCGGGGAGGGTAGTTTAAAGAATAGTTATAGGGTATAGGTAAATTGTGGTTGGATATTGGCATTTGTGGTGCGGTTGCAGAATGGTATTG